>NC_084742.1:24844901-25064901 GCF_033978785.1 Entelurus aequoreus | reverse complement strand
CGGTGTCAACGCTAACAAGCTGGCGTTCCACTATGTAAACAAACGACATGGGTGTATCTACACCTGACATCCAATGTAATGATACCTGTTACGGCTCAGATTCCTGCCAACGCCTCTCTTCCGTCTGTGCGCTCCAGTAAGTACTGGTGGCACCAAGACAGGCTACCCCCGGCCAGACTAATTCCACCCAGTTTTCGTTTTTCCCAGCCACAGCCATCAGTCCCTCGGCTAGCGTCCAAGCTAGCACCAGTCCCTCGGCTAGCGTCTGAGCTAGCACCGGTCCCTCGGCTAGCGTCCGAGCTAGCACCGGTCCCCCGGCTAACGTCCCAGCTAGCACCGGTCCCTCGGCTAGCGTCCGAGCTAGCACCGGTCCCTCGGCTAGCGTCCGAGCTAGCACCGGTCCCTCGGCTAGCGTCCGAGCTAGCACCGGTCCCTCGTCTAGCGTCCGAGCTAGCACCGGTCCCTCGGCTAGCGTCCGAGCTAGCACCGGTCCCTCGGCTAGCGTCCGAGCTAGCACCGGCCCCTCGACTAGCCTCCGAGCTAGCACCAGCCCCTCGACTAGCCTCCGAGCTAGCACCAGCTCCTCGACTAGCCTCCTAGCTAGCACCAGCCCCTCGACTAGCCTCCGAGCTAGCACCAGCCCCTCGGCTAGCGTCCAAGCTAGCACTAGCCTCTGAGCTAGCACCAATCCCCAGGATATCCCCGTGTCTCCACCAGCTCCCAGGCTGGCCCCGACCTTCGCCCCTCGGCCGGCAGCGCCGACCTCTGCCCCTCGGCCGGCAGCGCCGACCTCTGCACCTCGGCCGGCAGCGCCGACCTCTGCACCTCGGCCGGCAGCGCCGGCTTCAGCACCTCGGCCTGCAGCGCCGGCTTCAGCACCTCGGCCAGCTCCTCAGCTGCCCTCCTCGTCTCCGGCTATGATGATGTCTGCTGCTGCCACGCCGCCGATGACGTCTGCCGCTGCCACGCCGCCGATGACGTCTGCCGCTTCCACGCCGCCGATGACGTCTGCCGCTTCCAGGCCGCCGATGACGTCATCCTCTTCGCCTCAGACGTCTCCTCCTTGTTTCCGGCGAGACGCACCATGGCGCCACTCGCGTCCGCCTTTCCGACGGCCAAGATGGTGGCCGTACCTTGGTCGCCCGCCTCGCCGGCCTCAGCGGCATTCTACTCGCCGCCGCCACCAGACTCGTCCCCGGTGGATTCGGGGACATTTGGGCCGGCGACCCACCACCAGTTCACCCCTCCGCCCACCCTTGACTTTTGTTCCGGTGTCTTTGTTGGTGGTACGACCAGTAGGACATCTGGAAGCTGTCCATAAGGAGGGGGGTACTGTTACGGCTCAGACTCCTGCCAACGCCTCTCTTCCGTCTGTGCGCTCCAGTAAGCGCACCTCGGGACACGCCCACGGGTGCGCACAGCCAAGAGCGCGCCGTGCGCGTCTCCGCCCCGCGGCAGCCGCCAGCTGCAAACGATCACCGGCTATCAGCACACCTGCACGTAATGAAGGACCTGCCTTCATAAACTCGCACAACCTGCCAGGCGGCGCCGGAGTATAGTCTTCTTTACCCTTGTAAGCGACCTGTATCTGGCTTCCATCCCGCGAACTCGCTCCTTCCCTGTGACTTCCATGTTTCCATTGTTCTGATGTTCTTGTTGTCTTCCCGCAGCGCTTCCCGTGTTCCCCTGTGATCCCTCGTTGTTCCCCTTGCCCCCCCCGGACTGCCTTTTGGATTCTCGACCTCCCGCTTGGACTTTCTTCTGACGCTTCTCTCTCGCCCGGATCACCTGCCTGCCCCATGGACTGCCCGTTTGCTCTCGTCAACACTTTGGTAACACACTTCAGTTAAATTACACACATAGTATTACTTCACACTCTTGTATTTTGGTCACACACTTCATTCTATAGTTTAGTTGTATTGTTGATATTATTATTATTATTATTATTATTATTATTATTATTATTATATATATATATATTTATTATATATATAATAAATTAGTGAACCTTACTGCCATCTAGTGTCTGTCGCCGTCACCTCCCCTTTAGTTGAAACATAACAATACCAAGTACAAGAGCGTATCTAGTTGATACCACTATGATTACATAAATATTTTTTATCACCACAAAACCTTTTTTCGTTTTTTTTATTTTTTATTTACATTATGTTTATAAACTCAGGAAATATGTCCCTGGACACATGAAGACTTAAATTATGACCGATGTATGACTACTTGGTATCGGATCGATACCCAAATGTGTCGTATCCAAAACTAATGTAAAGCATTCAAACAACAAAGGAAGTGTTTTACATTTTAACACAAGTATAGAAGGAACATGTTAAAACAGAAAGTAACCAGGTATGAACAGTAAATGAACAAGTAGATTAATAATTCATTTTCTACTGCTAGTCCTTCATAATTTTGACAAAATAAGAGAATGGGAAATTACAATATGTTATTGCATACGTCAGCACCCACATTAGGAGCCTTTGTTTGCTTTGCTTACTTACTAATAGAAGACAAGTTGTCTCGTATGTTCATTATTTTATTTAAGGACAACATTTTTCTTTGATTGCAATAAGAAACATATGTTTAATGTACCGTAAGATTTTTTGTTAAAATAAAGCCAAAAGTGAAAAGTATCGAAATACATTTTGGTACCGGTAACAAAATATTGGTATCCGGACAACCCTAATAAGGACATGTTAATGTTTATCCTATTCGTCACTGCAATAAGTTTGAATAAGGCTCAATGACCTCTGACATCCCAAACTGATGCCATATTACCTCGTAAGTTCTGCCACGCTCCTCCAACCTGTCTGGCGCTGCCAGGGACAGGAACATTAATCATTATGTCGTCTAAACGAAATTTGCTGGAAAGCGTAAAAAGAGGCCTAATGAAAATTAAATTGTTTATAATGTGCATGATTACGAGAGGATCATCCTCATTTGGAGATGAGCGATGGCGTCACAGACTGTCCTCGGTTTGCATGGATGCAGATGAAGCGATGAAGCGAAGTGCGGACAAGTAATACATCATTCTTAAAAAACATATGTTGCTTGTTTGAACATGACTTTACTGTTGCGTTCATGCTAAATCCATAGGACATAGTAGGAGACAACCGCAGTGACAAACACCTACTGAAACAACAATAGCAACTATAGTGGAACCCACCACAACCAAAGCAGCAACCATGACAATATCTTCAGAAACAACGGCAGAATCTACAATAACCGAGCCAGCAGCTGCAGTGACATCACCCACAACATCATAGTTGAATATTTGACGAGATATTTTGCAGCGGGTCCTTAAAATAAACATTACTTTACATTACTTCACAAAACTACTGTTATTGTTTGAAGTAAATTCAATTGTATTGTTTTACACAATAATTATTATCTAAAAGTTTTTGTTTATTTTTAAAAGGCATGTTACATGTTAAAACTATTTTGGGGGAGCCTAGTACAGATAAAATTGATTTCAATTAATTTCAATGGGTGACTGATTTGAAGTACACGTGTTTTGAATTAAGAGCTTGTAAATCGAGGTAGGGCTGGGGGATATAACGAATATACTCGATATATCATGGGTTTGTCTCTGTGCGATGTAGAAAATGACTATTTCGTGAGTGTTCGAGTATACGTTCTCACGCAGTTGCTTTTAGCTGCAGGCATTACACTGCATGCGTTTCCCACTCTTTCTTGTCTCTCTTCTCACAGAGAGATAAAACAAGCGCACCTTGTTACATACGTCACATACTGTCACGCGTGCAACATCATACGCCCTCGCCGAGCAGAGAGGTAGCGGAATGGGTAACGTTAGCTGTGGCGGGTGGTGCAAGCAGAGCGGTGCGAGTGGTAATACGAGAGAGAGAATCTGGTAACAAATGGAGGAAGAAGAATTAATTCCCAAGAAAAACAGCATTGGCGGTGGTTTGGCTTCAAGCGGGAAGATGTTGAACAGACAACCGTAATATGTAAAGTATGTGGCAAAAGCGTTGCAACAAAAAGTAGCAGCACTACTTAATTTGTAGCATCATTTGAAAAGTCACCCGCTTGAGAATAAGGAGTGCTTGAAACTGCATGTCAACATCTCCGCCCGGTGCCACACCCACCAAAATGCCAAAGCAACCAGCACTGACCCAATTGAGCCTGGCGTCTTCCATTTCCAGATCAACACCGTAGGAAAAAAATAGTCATCAACAGAAGGAGATAATGTCCGCAGGAACCTACCACATAGCGAAGGACATACACTATTTGATTTCCTATTATGCAGCTAATTTTTATTTTACAGTTTTTGAAATATCTTTTGTGACATCATGCACAACACTTTATTTGTTTTAAAATATTGTAGTGGCGTTCTGTACAAAAAGAGCATTTTAATTTAGTGTTGTTTTGAAATGTCATCTTAGTGACATCATGCACAAATGTGCACTAATAGCTTGTTTTAAAATGTCTCTGACAATCTTGCACTTTCTGTTTCGAAATTATATGAATGTTTGTGCCACTGCTTAATAACTGTTTAATAAATTAAGGTTTTGGTAAATTGACTTAGCTGTGATTTCCCTCTCTGCATAAAATTAGCATATATTATTGCAGTATGACCATGAATGTTTTAATGTAGACACATAGAATCATCATACTGGTGTGATTATATGCATCAAGTGTTCATTCAAGGCTAAGGCAAAATATCGAGATGTATATCGTGTATCGTGACATGGCCTAAAAATATCGAGATATTAATAAAAGGCCATAAGTCGAGGTACTATTGTGTTTTAGTGTTACTTAGTCTTAGAGTACCACTGTTTACAGCAAACCTGGGCATTCTGCGGCCCGCGGGCCACATCCGGCCCTTTGTGCGTCCCTGTCCGGCCCGCGTGAGGCCAATCATAAATTAAAAAATAAATTTAAAAAAGTATCTATGTCGAGTGTGCAATACAACGGTGCTGCTTTTGTTTTGAAAAGCGTTATTTGTATTACTTCCGTGTGGACGTATGCGTGTGCGTGATTGTGAGTGAATGTGAACAGCTTCAATCACAAATTACAAAATAAAGTTGAAAAAACATATATGTCGTGCGCACAATACAACTGTGCTGCTTTTATTTTGAAAAGTGTTATTTATGTGCGTATGTCCGTGTGTAACCTGTGAGTGAAAGTGCACAGCGACAAGTGATGCACGGTTTACACCCGAGACGCTAAAAAGAGAAAAGTTGATGACAAATGCCGTGTTTTCAACAAGACATGGACTGCCAAGCAACGTTCCCTCTAAGGTGCGCGCCTGTGCAATTGCGCACTGCTCAAGCGTCCTCTGCGCACAGCAAATATATGCCGCGCACCAAATCAAATCCCATCTGAATTCTAAACAAACTAAACTAATTTATTCTGTGTAATATTGCAATGCAACTTTGAGTGACAGTGACAACCAGCGGCCCTAACGGTGTTCGTCAACACCGTTCAATTGAACACCGTTCAGTTATTGTAATGTCTATCGAGATGCTTCGAGGACAGGAATTATATCGATCACTTTATTGAGCAAAACTGTTTATATTTGGCTATACCCACACCAAAAACACGAGTAAAACACTTCTATCTCGAAAAACTAGTCATTTTCTGCCGTACAAACCAGGCCAAAACCAACTTGTCATCTGTCACCAACACGCATACCACTAAACCACTGGTGCGTTTATGGCCACACAAAAAGTCGGACAACTCAAACACCACACAAAGTTACACTATGACTCCTCAGTCATACGTGTGCTTATTTTACTGTCATTTATTATTAATGTTAATTTATTTATATTAATCATGGAATGCTGTTACTAGAGAAAGTTACAGGAATGCACACTTCATCCTATGCTTACATTTTATTGTGCAACATGAGGATGTTTAAGGGCAACTAAATGTGATCTCTGAAAGGGGTAAAAATGATTTCCAAAGCAGTGCTTTTGGTATAAAGTTAAGTTAGGTTAAATGAAAGTATTATTACTATTATTATTTATCTTACGGTACATATCAAAAATAATATTGAGCAAAATTTTATTGAAATATTGTCGATGTGGCCCTCCAGCAGTGTTCGGGTTGCTCATGCGGCCCCTGGTAAAAATTAATTGCCCACCCCTGGTTTACAGTGTAGTCTAAAATGTTAAAAACAAATGTTTGCTGACAGTTTGACAGCTTGAGGAATCAATTTCAATGACTTACTATGAGAAATGTTGTCGTGATTAGTTGTGTCGCGTATTTTGTGATGTTTGTTTTCTGTGGAAAAAGTCCAAGTGAATTTTCTTTGACGCTTGGCAAACACACTTGGGAGACAGATGGCACTGCGTTCGTCAAATTAATACGTTTTGGATCCCGCCAATATGACCTGTGATTGCTGGTTGTCACAGGTAGTGAGAAGAAGGGGGAGGATTCAGCAGGCAGGCGATACATGAAATGATTGGTTGAGTGCCGCGTCTTCCCATTATCTTGTCCCTTGCATAGTAATTATCGCTCGTGCTCTTTCTGCGCCGCCGCTCACGTCTCGTCTTCCTCTCTCCCCCCATTGTAATCGTGATTGACTTGCGGCGGCCAAAACAGCGGCTTCTTGAAAAGGCATCAGACGTACACATCTCATAACCGCCTGCCATTTGATCCACATCATCATCGTCATCATCCCACTGTCCCTCATGTTGGTTCAGCTTGAAGGATTTCATTGTACTGTCAGTTTATGCTCGACTTGATATACACAACATGAAGTCATCATGGAAAACTATTAACTTGTTTAATTAACTGGACTGCATCACATACTTTTTACATTATTACATGTAACAGTTGCTCCTTAAAAACAGCAGAAAAAAAAAAAAATTTGACTAGGGTTTTTGCAGTAGGTCCTTAAAAAGGATTTTTGATCACAATAAGCATATACTTCAAGTTCGATACAATGCAGCCCATATTCTATAAAACGTGATCATGCCATAGACCCCTACATTTTTGCTCGTTTAATTAGTGGTAGACTGGGGAGCAGGGCCAGCCCGTGGCATAGGCCCTATAGGCAAATGCTAAGGGCGCCGTCCATCAGGAGGCGCCACGCCAGTGCCACAAATGTTGGATAAAAAAAAATTAAAAAAATTTGGTACTATTATTTCTAAATACAAAAAATAATCCCACGTTAATTAAAATGCAAAGTAAAGCCTATTTAATAGAAATATTATTTGTTACAACATCACGCCCCCATCCCCCCGCACGGTGCGCCCCCTCCCTTCCCGTATCATGACTCTTACCACATCAAAAAATCAACACAAGATGTCAAAACGGCCAAAACTGTAAGGTGCCCAGGGAAGAAAAAAGAGAAAAGAAGAGGAGGAGAAACGAGAAAAAGACAGAGGTAGCAGGTAGGTAACGTTAGCCTACATGAAATTATTTGTCTGTTACAGAATGTGATAGTAACCTGGCTTTTTAGCATTAAGCTAATGTTACATGATTCGGCAATTGCTAATCAATAAATAGCTAGTTCTGTTTTAACGTCGGGTTAATATTGTGGAGGGGGCTAAATTGTTATGGAAAATAATAATGTAACGTTAGGTAATTAGACAGTACTCCCACCTTACATTCCTCAGGGACATTTGTATTAGATCTTTTAAGCAGGTGTTTTTTGTTTACATTGTTATTGCCTTCTGGTTAGCTAATCTTTTCCCTGCAAGTAATAGTCACTCTTCCACCCCTTTATATATTAGGTATAGTTGTAAGCCTTGTTGTTAAAGTGCACATCATTAATGTTAATTAAGCAATATCACATGAGAGGAAATGCTGTTTTTTTAATTTGAGCACTGCTGTGATTCGGTTAAAGATAACCATAACATAATCTAGATCTGTTATGCATCTTAGCTGGCTCACCGTAACTTGTAGGCCGTCTAGGGCTGCTACACTCGCAATCAGCCTGTTGATGTCCCCTACTGGAAGAATTTTCATATTGCTTAGTAGGTGTTTTGGTAGCATCTTCATCCCAAAAAAATGCAAATTTTGCCCACAAATATGTCTGTTAGATGCATTGTTGCATGTTTTAATAATACAACTAAAGAAGGGATCAGCCTGCATACCTTTCCGAATGATGGAAATATGAGGAAAGTATGGACCTCTCCAGGCAAATTGACTCGTGCAAAATGGGACGGACCAAGCGAGAATATGGTAATTTTCAGCGACCCTTTTAGTGATTCTAACTTCCAAGAAGAAGGGGTTTTGATGAACCATTAAATGCATTGGCAGAAAAGTGAATTTTGTGCCCTCGCCTCGATATTTTTTACATTGTTAAAATCAAATGTCGGCGAAGCCCGAACAACCACCTTTGTGTGTTGCCAAAGTATCCACAGCCTATAGAAATGTACACACAGGTAGGTCAGCTAGTTGGCGTAAAGCAGCACACATTTCCACGTCAACGTCAGTCTTAATATATTTAATCTTTGCCGTAAAAAAGGGCTTTCGCAAGGTTTTTGTGCATGAGCAAGCCGGTTACATGAGGCCCCTGAGCACTGACTGTATAACAACCAGCGCCGCCTATGTGGTAACCATCCATGGTTAAAGTAAAGCAGCATACATGGTCAAAATAAATTCCGTGATTAATCTGTGCATACACATGTTTTATGCGATCGTTTTGTGTGATTAATCACATGAATTAACTCTTTATTTTTGACCAATAATATCATGAGGCGATTATGCATTACATCAATATTCATGTGTGCCCCTCAATGAAAACGAGTTTGGCACCTCTGAGCTATGGTGTCTAATAGAAGAGGTGACGGAAGAGCATGGAAGTCCAGATATGGCAATTATTTTTTATTTATTTTTTGCTCATAATGTTAATAATATCAGTTTTGAAATAATCATGGACCAGGGCAAGAAAAACATGCAATTCAGTGATCAAAATAATAATTTTAAATGTCTTTATCCACACCGTCTATGTGGGGAAATGGGCTCCAGATCCGTAGCTGAGGTCACACCAAGAGTGAGAAGCATATCAAGTCTAGCGTTCCAAGTACAGTTAATTATGTACCGATTACTCAAAAACTAATTGATATTATGGGAAATGACTGCCAGATGTATTTACAAGAACTAAAAATACATAAAGAGAACTTGTTAGTGAAATTTCGGTCATCTGGACGCTATGGGTGCTTTAATCCTGTTTGGTTGTTCCTGTTCTTTCAACAGACTCATTTGTATTGCCCACTGTTTTAAAATTTGGACCTTGATTTTTTTGATTTTGTGTGTTCCATGTGGGGTTTTTTTTAGAATGCGATGCCCAACACTACCCTGCGACAGCTTTGAGTGATACACCTTGTCAAAGGGGGAAGTTCATCAGCAGCTACTGAGCGCGCCATCGATTGAGCTGCCCTGAGCCCCTGCCAGATAATGGATTGGATTAATCCCTGGTTGGATAGGACTAGCACACACACACGCACACACAGACAGACAAACACACAAATGTAGTGGTGCTTTTTTTGCACATGTGAAAGTGACCCAAAGGGCATGTAAACATTCAGAGGCAGTGATGTATTGACGCTGCTTTGATTGATATCACAGCATTTTGTCAGGCATCTGTCCCTGCTTATTTTTAGGCGTGAGAGATGACTATCATCAAATCCCTATTTGGACTTGATGGAAAACGCCTTTGAAGAGATGTTTTTCTTTTTCTTGTAACCTACACATTAAGTCAATGAAGTCAGAATGAGAAACTATGAACGTGTGAACTAACTGATGAGACTGTTTTACACTTTTTGATTAAACATTGCCGTTTACCTCTGTGGGAGAAGGAACATGAGGTATTAAAAAACAGCACAGTGCGCCTGTTGTATAGAGGATCTCTGATAAGCATTTTTTGAAAATGTCAAGAGCAGTGCTGTCAAATAAGGGATATTTGACCAGTGTTTTTGGTAATGTCAAGAGCAGTCCTGTCATACGGAAGTTATTTGAACAGCATTTTTGATTAAGTCAAGAGCAGTCCTGTCATATAAAGGATCTTTGAGCAGTTTTTAATAACAGCATATGTATTTTAAAAAGAGCACCGTGCTTCTGGTATATAGAGGATCTTTGACTAGCAATTTAGAACTGGTCAAAAGCAGTGCGGTCCTATAGAGGATTTTCGACCAGTGTTTTCAGCAATGGGTACTTAAAAACAGCACAGTGCGCCTGTCATATAGAGGATCTCTGATAAGCATTTTTGAAAATGTCAAGAGCAGTGCTGTCAAATAAGGGATATTTGACCAGTGTTTTTGGTTATGTCGATTGATTGATGTCAAGGGCAGTCCTGTCATACAGAAGTTATTTGACCAGCATTGTATGAGCCTAAATGCTGTTTAAGTTTATTTACATTTTTTATGAAAGGTGCTTAATGTTAATTCAGCCAAAAGGGGACTATTTACTTTATTTGAATAATATGAAAATGTATATATTGCATGCTTAGAGCAATTATAAGGCACACTTTATTTGTAATTATTACATTTGTGTGAATAATTTGATAAGGTACTATTTTATACTGCCTTAATACAGTGAATTATAAGTAACTGTTTAATTGCATTTATGGAGGAAGGATCTGTGTGGTAATAAGGTTTGGACACAGTGTATTATGTGTTATTATGGCAGCCAGGTATGGTGGAATCGAACCACACAGTCTTTTGACCTTACTCTTACTTTTTCTTACTGTAACACACTCGCTTTATTTTCTATTCATTTTTTCCCACATCGTTCTTGTTTGACATTTTTGAATGAAAGTTCACAAGTAAATGATACACAAAACGAAGAGGAGCGTCTGGAGTTTTGTTTGTTGTTGCCGCAGCAAGCGGGAGCAGGAGAAAGTAGAGGAGCGTCAAGCTAAGGCTTCATTAGGAAACTACAAGCATTTTTGATTAAGTCAAGAGCAATCCTGTCATATAAAGGATCTTTGAGCAGTTTTTAATAGCAGTATAGGTACTTAAGAACCGCACAGTGCTTCTGGTATATAGCAATTTAGAACTGGTCAAAAGCAGTGCGGTCCTATCGAGGATTTTTGACCAGTATTTTCAGCATTGGGTACTTAAAAACAGCACAGTGCTCCTGTCATATAGATGATCTTTGACTAGCATTTTTTAACATTTCAAGAGCAGTGTTGTATAGAGAAGTGATCTCAGTGTGGTACGTAGGCTCTATCTAGTGGTACGCCAAAGAAGTCCGTAAATATGTAGTATTGTTGATGTGTGTGTAATGTTACAGTGGACAAAATATTAAGTACACTTGTTAAATAAAACCTCTGCCTTATTTTTAATGAATACTTTGGCCTACTACGCTACTGTATTTTAATGTTAGTTATATTGTTGGAACTGAAAAAACACTGCATGTGAGTGCACTGCTTACATAGAGGATCTTTGACTAGCATTTTTGATTAGGTCAAGAGCAGTCCTGTCATATAGATGATCTTTGACCAGTGTTCTTAGAAGTTGGTATTAAAAAAACATAGTGCTCTTGTCATACAGACGCTCTTTAAATAGCATTTTTGAACAAGTCATGAGCAGTTCAGTTACTGTATATAGGGGATCTTTGAACAGTGTTTTTGAATAAGTTAGGAGCAACCCTGTCATATAGAGGATCTTTGACCAGTGTTTTTAGCAGTAGATAACTAAAAATAGCACAGGTCGCCTGTCATATATAGACTTAGACTTAGACTTCCTTTTTATTGTCATTCAAATTTGAACTTTACAGTACAGATAAGAACAACATTTCAATACATTAGCTCATGGTAGTGCAGGATAAAAAAGCAACAAGGTGCATATATAAATAAATAAATAGGTTACTGTACAGATAAATATATTGCACTTTTTCATATGCATCCACGTTTATGGATGTATGTTATATTGTCTTTTTTATTCCAGCGAGTTAATCCATTTTGGGGGGGGGGAGTTGAGGGGATACCGTAATTTCCGGACTATAAGCCGCTACTTTTCCCCCTCGTTCTGGTCCCTGTGGCTTATACAAGGGTGCGGCTTATTTACGGCCTGTTCTTCTCCGACACAGACGAAGAGGATTTCGGTGGTTTTAGTACACAGGAGGAAGACGATGACACAATGATTAAAGACTGACTTTTCATATACCGGTAGGCTGGTTATTTTAATAACGTACAGGCGAGCACTTTGTATTACTTTGCACCGTTGTATTATTTGTACTCTGCACGAATGCTGTTCGCCATGTCAAAGATGTGAAAGTTTGATTGAATGATTGAAAGATTTATTGTTAATAAATGGGACGCTTTGCTTTCCCAAACAGTCATCTCTTGTCCCGACAATCCCCTCCGTGGGAGCAGGAACCCCTATATACTACGGTAATTACACATCAAAACCCTGCGGCTTATAGTCGGGTGCGGCTTATAGTCGGGTGCGGCTTATATATGGAGCAATCTGTATTTTCCCCTAAATTTAGCTGGTGCGGCTTATAGTCAGGTGCGGCTTATAGTCCGGAAATGACGGTAATCATGATGCGTTTAAGAGTCTTATGGCCTGAGGGAAGAAGCTGTTACAGAACCTGAAGGTTCTGCTTCGGAGGCTGCGGAACCTCTTTCTAGAGTCCAGCAGTGAAAACAGTCCTTGGTGGGGGTGGGAGGAGTCTTTGCAGATTTTCTGAGCCCTGGTCAGGCAGCGGCTTTTTGCGATCTCCTCGGTAGGAGGAAGAAGAGTTCTGATGATCTTTTCCGCCGTCCTCACCACTCTCTGGAGAGATTACCAGTCTGAGGCATTGCAGGCTCCAGTCCAGACAGAGATGCTGTTGGTCAGTAGGCTCTCTATAGTGCCTGTGTAGAATGTGCTGAGAATGGGGGGAGGAAGCTGTGCTCTTTTCATCCGACGCAAAAAGTGCATGCGCTGCTGAGCTCTTTTTACAAGGGACCAGGTTATATTGTCAGTTATCTGCACCCCCAAGAACTTTGTGCTGCTCACCATCTCCACCGCTGTGCCGTTGATGAACAGTGGAGTGTGGCTGGAGTGGTGCTTCCTGAAGTCAACGATGATCTCCTTGGTCTTGTCGACATTCAGGACCAGGTTGTTGGTTCTGCACCAGTCAACCAGATGTTTCACCTCTTCCCTGTAGTCCATGTCGTTGTTGTCACAGATGAGGCCCACTACTGTCGTGTCGTCCGCATACTTCACAATGTGGTTAGTAGTGGACCTGGCGCAGCAGTCATGGGTCATCAACGTGAACAGCAGCGGACTCAGGACGCAGCCCCGGGGGGAGCCGGTGCTCAGGGAGATGGCACTGGAGGTGTTGCTGCCCACTCTCACAGATTGGGCTCTGTCTGTGAGGAAGTCAAGCAGCCAGTTGCATAGGGGGGTACTGAATCCAAGGGGGTCCAGTTTGCTCACCAAGTGCTGCGGGATGATGGTGTTGAATGCTGAGCTGAAGTCCAGAAACAACATCCGCACGTGTGTGTCTTTTCCTTCCAGATGTGCTAAGCTCAGGTGGAGTGCAGAGGAGATGGCGTCCTCTGTGGAGCGGTTAGGGCGTTAAGCAAACTGGTATGGGTCGAATGTGGGGGGAGTCTGGAGACATTATATTCCTTAACCAGCCTCTCGAAGCACTTCATTATGATGGGGGTGAGTGCAACGGGGCGGTAATCATTGAGGGAGGAGATTGTGTTTTTTTTAGGCACTGGAATGATTGTGGCCGTCTTAAAACATGATGGTACCACAGCCTGGGTCAGCGAGATGTTGAAGATGTCTGTGAGAACCCCAGCCAGCTGGTCTGCACATCCCTTAAGCACCTTGCCCGGAATGTCATCAAGTCCCAGTGCTTTCCGGGGGTTCACTCTCCTCAGGGTTTTCCGGACATCCGCTATGTCCAGGTTGAGCGGCTGCTCATCAGGGCGAGGGATGGATTTTCTCGCCGGAGTGGTGTTAAGTGCCTCAAACCTCGCAAAGTAGTTGTTAAGGTCATTTAGGAAGCTGATACTGTTGTCACAGGGACGGGGGGCAGCTTTATAGTCCGTGATGACCTGTATGCCCTGCCACATTCGTCTAGTGTTTGTGGGGTTCTCGAAGAAGTCCTGCACTTTCTGACTGTGAGCACGCTTTGCATGATCCTTAACTAGCATTTTGAATAGGTCAAGAGCAGTCCTGTCATAAAAAAGATCTTTGACTAAGGTTTTTCAGTAGGTCCTTATAGGCAGCTGCAGTGCCATCGTTAAGAGGACTTTGACTTGCAGTTTTTGAAATAAGTCTAGAGGTGTCTTTTTACGTATTCTTGAAAAGCGTTTTGCTTGGTTTTGTCAGGAATCTGTCCCTGTTTATTTTTTAGAGAGAGACAACTAATCCATATTTTGAGTTGATGGAAAACGCCTCTGAAGAGTTTTTTCCACCGCAAAAACACATTAAGCCAATCGTCGTCAATAAATGGATAGCGGTCTCATTATGATGATAAACAGATTGTGTGAGATGTAACGCTAATCTATTAAAAAAGTACCCCCCCCGAAATGCATCAACAACGCGTCCGAGCTGACTAATCAGACCCATCTCGTTGCCAGCGGGGGTTCACCTAAAATAGTTCTAATAATCTATTGATTGTAATGTGATTCACAATGCACTTAGTGGCAATTCATCATCCCTGTGTGCCTCCAAGGCAACAATGTTGACGATATGTGTGCATGCATCCATGCATGCACACAATTGCTAATCTTGCTGGTAATGAAAAACAAACTTTTCTGGCTCCTACTTAAAGACAAACACATTGTTTTGTCATAGAAAATAGTATAAAGGGAATTACCGCCATGTCTCAAATATAAAACAATATTTTCAGTTCAAAAAAGTCAGATAAATATGGTTCACCTTATATTTGCAGTCCTATTAAGTTATTTTTTGTCTAAAATTGGGTCTTGAAAAAGAAGGGCTGTCTTATGTGGATAAAAATTATAATCAATCAATCAATCAATCAATGTTTATTTATATAGCCCTAAATCACAAGTGTCTCAACGGGCTGTACAAGCCACAACGACATCCTCGGTACAGAGCCCACATACGGGCAAGGAAAACTCACCCCAGTGGGACGTCAATGTGAATGACTATGAGAAACCTTGGAGAGGACCGCATATGTGGGTAACCCCCCCTCTATAATACATCCTTTATCAACAGCACACCTACTTTTGACCGACCAAAATATATGCAGGTATTTTTTTTTCTTTTGAAAAACAAAATCAAAACAATCGGTCGGCATATATTCCTCTTATACCATCACTTCTTCTACACACTTATAGTTAAGTAATTAAGTGTTTAATTTTCTCCTAAAACCTACTCTAAAAACTTTAAAAAGAGGGCTGTCAAATTTGCTTCAATATATCAATTTAATTAATTTCTCAGAACTCATGCAGTCTCTTAAAAATATTACACAACTATGTCTTGAAAACAAAGGGTTGGCTGATGTTCAGAGGTGTGGTTCAATGCATTAATTTTACCCTAAAAGTAACACAAAACGGATCTAGGAAAATGTGGGGTCTTATATTTATGGTTTCTTAATATGGGTTTTTTCTTAAGCAAAAAGCTAGAACATACTGGTAAAGTGATGTACAGACCCCGGGTACCACAGATGATCTTATTTCTAGTGAAAGATAAATAAGACTGCGGTGCATTAAAAAGGTGGAGCTTGATTGCAGCATACTTTTAAATTACTTTGCATTGTTTTAATAATTACCTCCCACCAGATGGCAACATGATGTATTTAAGGACAGCGTTATGTTTATCAGAGCTGAAGCAGTGTGTGTATGGAGGGTCAAATTGGACACAATGAAATAAATACCGGTACATATTTTAATATTTACTGAAATGTGTCATTAACTAATCAAAACTGGAATTACATAAATAAATGTGTTTAATTAATTAATGATATCATTTATATGTCAAATTATATTAAGCTATTAAATTAATTATTTCAATATCCATCCATCCATCCATTTTCTACCGCTTGTCCCTTTCGGGGTCGCAGGGGGTGCTGGAGCCTATCTCAGCTGCATTCGGGCGGAAGGCGGTGTACACCCTGGACAAGTCGCCAACTCATCGCAGGGACAACACTCACATTCACACACTAGGGTCAATTTAGTGTTGCCAATCAACTTATCCACAGGTGCATGTTTTTATTTCAAAATGTATTTGATTATTTCACAATATTTGTTTATTTTATAATTAAATTATTTCATGTTGCAAATGGTTATTTCATAATTTCACTACTTATTGATTAATTAATTAATTATTTCATTTACTTATGTCATGAACCTGTGGTGCAGCTTCATGAATTTATTTTATATGTCAAACTCAGCCGTCTAAGTCAGTGGGCGGGTTTTAACACCTGATTGGTTACCTGGCATTTCCAGTTTTGTGTGGAACTCTTCTACAAGTCGATATCTTGGTCAGAAAGTGCGGAAATAACTACGACAACTTCAATAAATTCCTCTACTTAAAGAGGCCCTGCTTTTCTTACCTATTAGTACTTGCTTATGTGTATTTGGGATCTGCATAAGCGAAGATATTTACAAAATAATGTTACGCCAAACGATATGTTAGGAATTTACTCTGACTTGTGATGTTTTCTGACCTGTGACGTCAGCGGATTATCCATACATGGTAGAAATTTACCCAAACATCCTTTTTTAAATTTATGTAGGACCCAGTGTACCACAATATTTTCACGATGAAACCCAATGAGGAAAATGCTTTGCTGTTGGTTGCCTTAACCAGCACAAGTCACAAGACAAACTTTCAGCCTCATCTGAAGTCAAATGTGCCCTACTATTAACTTTTATGATTTCATGATTCGTGGCAATGTGCTTTCAACTATGAAGAAGTCGCTTTGGGTTCGTGACTGCTTCAGCCACAAACCTTGGATTTTCCAAAAAACGACTTTTGTTGATGGCTCTGTGCCTACTATTTATGGCAATGGAGGACACAATAAAACGGTAAGTAATAATACGTTAGAAATGTGTGAATGATACGTTGGCAATGTTGGCTCGAGTTGTTGTATAGATAGGTTAGCCTTCAACTGTAAGACAATAGCATCCCCGTCCTCAGGCAAAACAAAGAATGATTTTTCCCTAAACTACCTTTAGTTGGATCAGTGTCTACTGTGTATGGCAATGCACCACTTAGTAATATAATCAGTTATTACGTTAGGGATGTAGCTCGTAGTGTAGCTTACTGTATAGCAGCTATTGTTTGTTGCCAAAACAGCAGCAGTGAAAGTAATAACATGGTATAGAATAGAATCATTTTATTTTCAATATACATGTACACAGAATGCCCAGGATCAGGCATTGGAGTAATAAAGACTTGGTAGAAGTTTAACCTTAGCCTTTTTCTGTCCTGCGAATCGTGTCCTCCTTGAGCCGACAACAAACCACAATGCTGCTGGTTTCTCTATATCAGGGGTCACCAACCTTTTTGAAACCAAGAGCTACTTCTTGGGTACTGATTAATGCGAAGGGCTACCAGTTTGATACACACTTAAATAAATTGCCAGAAATAGCCAATTTGCTCAATTTACCTTTAACTCTATGTTATTATTAATAATTAATGATATTTATCTTTGTGGAAACACTGATCATCTTAATGATTTCTCACATTAAATATATATAGAAACAGATAAATATCAATATGCAACACTTTATTTTTATATTTTCTCTAAGGGCACATTTTTCAAATTGAACATTTTTAAATGATCACTTCTAAGACAGTCTTGTGAAATCACAATATCCCATTTTAACTAGCTAGTCACTTACATGTTTTTAACAAATACTTAATTACTTTGCACCATGTTTGTACAAATAATAACTCATGTAAAATTTAAATTTTTTAAAAAATAATTTATGGAACATCATTAGTAATTTTTCCTGATTAAGATTAATTTTAGAATTTTGATGACATGTTTTAAATAGGTTAAAATCCAATCTGCACTTTGTTAGAATATATAACAAATTGGACTAAGCCAGGGGTCACCAACCTTTTTGAAACCAAGGGCTACTTCTTGGGTACTGATTAATGCGAAGGGCTACCAGTTAGATACACACTTAAATAAATTGCCAGAAGTAGCCAATTTGCTCAATTTACCTTTAACTCTGTTATTATTAATAATTAATGATACTTATCTTTGTGGAAACACTGATCATCTTAATGATTTCTCACAATAAATATATATAGAAACAGATAAATATCAATATGCAACACTTTATTTTTATATTTTCTCTAAGTGCACATTTTTCAAATTGAACATTTTCAAATGATCACTTCTAAGACAGTCTTGTGAAATCACAATATCCCATTTTAACTAGCTAGCCACTAACATTTTTTAACAAATCATGAATTACTTTGCACCATGTTTGTACAAATAATAACTCATGTAAATTACAAAAGTAAACTCTCAAATTTTTAAATCATGTCACACTTTGAACAGGACACCAAATCTGTTATCTGTTTCTTTGTCAGTTAGTGGGAAGCCTGGCATTGCATGCTGTTAACTAGTGTGTTGTACTCTGGTGTGTAACTTGACACTGCAACTCTGAGTGAGTCTTGCAGATGTGCATCAGTGAGGCGTGTTCTGTGTTTGTTGTTGATGAAGTTCATGTCAGAAAAGGCTGATTCACAAAGATAAGATTTTTCCTCATTGTTTGCGGAACCTTCTTAATCTTTTGGACATATTTTCACAGCAATCTGGCCTTAAGCTTAATTATGATAAATGTAAAATGTTAAGGATCGGAAATCTAAAGGGAACGTGGTGGACCAGCAGCCTATACAATCATGTGTGCTTCAGGGACTGTGTCCCTTGCAGATGTGTTGTCTATGTTGTGGGAACCAGAATATTGGTAGCAGAAAGAAATAACCCCTTTTGTGTGAGTGGGTGTGGATGAGTGTGCATGGGGGAGGTTGTTTGGGTTGATGCACTGATTGAAAGTGTATCTTGTGTTTTTTCTATGTAGATTTAATTAAAAAAACAAAAACAAAAAAAAAACATTTTTTTTTTTTTTTTTTTTTTTTAGAACACGCCCGCGGGCGACTCATCTGGTCCTTACGGGCGACCCGGTGCCCGCGGGCACCGCGTTGGTGACCCCTGCTCTATATCATCTGAGATATTGTGTTGTGGTGAAAGACAAGTAAAAATTAGATGGCTGTTGGCGCTCACCGGTGTCCATATTCCATACGGTCTTAGCAAAGCAAAACAAAAACACGGCTGCCGGGGCGGGGACAAAAGGTTCACTCAGCGTGAGGGGGTGTTGTAAGGAGGGCTTCAATTGCATGTAACAACCAGCCAAATTTGCCTCTCAAATGGTAAATGGGTTAAACTTGTATAGAGCTTTTCTACCTTCAAGGTACTCAAAGCGCTTTGACACTATTTCCACATTCACACATTCACACACTGATGGCGGGAGCTGCCATGCAAGGCGCTAACCACGACTCATCAGGAACAAGAGTGAAGTGTCTTGCTCAAGGACACAACGGACGTGACTAGGTTGGTAGAAGCTGGGGATTGAACCAGGAACCCTCAGGTTGCTGGCACGGCCACTCTCCCAACTGCGCCACGCCGTCCCCAAACGCCTCAAAACCAAATGTTTTTTGGAGGAAGTCAAAAAGTGGCTTAAAAACAGGTTTTTACAGCAAAATCTATGCAAAATTTTGACCAAAGAACCGTCATTACATTTTATGTAGACCAAAATTGAGAAAAAAACAACTATATAGATATAAAACTCCTTTAAACGGCTGAATGATGTGGGTCGGCAGGTCTTGCTTTCAAATTTTCTGCAAGGTCTAAAATTGTTTTGTATTGGTTGCCGTGCTTCAGAAATAATCATTGGACTAGATTGATGTTGGCTTCACCCGATGACTGTGATGGGTGAGTTTGACATATAAAATACATTCATAAAGCTTCCACACAAGTTGAATAATGACAGTTTAATAAATAATACAAAATATTGAATTCATTAAATTGTGAAATTAAATTATGAAAACAAATAATTAAATATTGAAATGAGTATTCAGTTACCGTATTTTCCGCACTATAAGGCACACCGGATTATAAGGCGCACCTTCAATGAATGGCCTATTTTAAAACTTTGTTCATATACAGTACAAGGAGCATCGCATTATGAGGCACATAGAATAGACGCTACAGTAGAGGCTGGGGTTGCGAGACCTGTTGTGGCTCAATATTGGTCCATATATAAGACGCACCGGATTATAAGGCGCACTGTCAGCTTTTGAGAAAATTGGAGGTTTTTAGGTGCGCCTTATAGTGCGGAAAATACGGTAAATATGATTTTACAAAAATTGACACATTTTAAGGTAATTATTTAAAGATTAATTTATTAAATTCTGTCCCTTTCGATCGTTTACAGGCATGATCAATGGCTGTCAAAAAGTTAATTTATTATCATGATTATTAACAGAATCAGCAGAGGGCTTTTGGTTGTTGTGAGCTGTGTTGTCTCGAATACGTAGTTGTCATTTTAGCACCGCAGCGATCAAAAGCCTTCAAATTTGAATTTGAATAGCATTGATAAATGTGAGATTTCTGGCCCACTGACTTGCATTGCATCGTTTAATTAACTCCCATCACATGACCACGTGATGAATTGAAAGACAGCGTTTGTTTATCAAAGCCGAGACGTCGCTGTCAAAAAGTCCATTCATCTCGGTGAACAAGGTGGCATGGGCCAGCGTCCGATTAAAGAACTCCTCGGTGGACGCCTCTCACCTTCAGCACAGTCTCTCAACTCGGGGAATGAGAGCGCTCCATCATCAGACGCCCTCCCCTGACACGGCCTGGGCGACGGGGTGGAAAGAGCAATGGGGTGTCGCCATCTCCGCCAGCCCCTCTTCTTCATGGCGTGACTGCGGCCTGTTTGAGTTGCACCTCACGCAGAGGGAAAAGGTGCAGGACAAATCTTTGCTGGCTGAACTTGTTGACTACCATAGGAAATAATTTAAAATGTATTTATCTGTTCCAGGGTCAAGCCGCTGGCATCATTATTAATAAAAATGATCTACAACATCTATCTGTTCCAGGGTCAAACCGCTGCCATTATTATCAATAATGATCTACACCAAGTACCAGCTCAGAAAACACTGGGCTTTCCAAGTACCACCATAATGACCAACATTAAAATAGTGTGAGCGTAGTAGCCCTAAATATTGATTAAAAATAGGTTTTATTTCCTAAATATATTTAATATTTTGGCCACTGGAACATTACACACAGTATGAACACTAACACTGTGTTTAAATAGAGAAAAATAAAACATTTAAATAATGAATCAAATAAAATTAGTTTACGGATCCTGCGTGTTGTGTTGGCTGGAAGGCTGGGAAAGGCCGTACGTAAGCGGAGAATGTGGAGAACTTTCGGTTCCCACGCGTGCTGACTGATAGAAATGACGGAGTGAGAAAGTTTTGTCTTATTAGTTTATTTTGGCGTCGGCTACAGTTGTCGGATGACTTCCACTGAAGGCTGATAAACTTTTGATAGCGGCTTGAGTCACGTCATTAAAATATTTATTTTAGTGATTCTTTGGCATACCACTAGATGGAGCTTAAGTGGTATGCGTAACACAGTTTGAGAATCACTGATGGACAGTCTATGCTTCAAGTTACTGTACATTTCAAAATTCAACATCAACCACTGTGTCGCGGAGCTAAATACAACTCAAAGTAAAAACTAAATTTCCATAATATTTCTGTGCAAACTCCAACTTTTAGCGAATGAATAAGCACCCTGTATTAAATATAAATTACATATTATTATTTAAAAAAAAAAAATGAACTACTGTATATTGGAACAAAGTAAAACTGTTGAGTTGTTATCCAAAGTGGTGTTTAAGGTTTTTGTTGGTTTTTATGGAAATTGTCGCACTTTTGGGGCGGTATAGCTCGGTTGGTAGAGTGGCCGTGCCAGCAACTTGAGGGTTCCAGGTTCGATCCCCGCTTCCGCCATGCTAGTCACTGCCGTTGTGTCCTTGGGCAAGACACTTTACCCACCTGCTCCCAGTGCCACCCACATTGGTTTAAATGTAACTTAGATATTGGGTTTCGCTATGTAAAGCGCTTTGAGTCACTGCAGAAAAAGCGCTATATAAATATAATTCACTTCACTTCACTTTTCCTCGTCGTCACTGGTACCTTTTTTTGGTGGCAAGTGCTAAGACAGTTTTTAGAAAACTCTATGCTAAACTCCATGGATGGCCGCCACGGTTCTGTGTTGTTGCATTTTTCTTTGTGTCTTGCATTGAACAAAGAGAGCACAGTCTACCCCGTCAATTTCCTTGTGTGTTAAACATACTAAACCTATAGAGCTTATTCTTATTCTAAACGTAACTGCCTCATCAAAGTGCAAATAGGACACATGTTTAGAGTTGCACTGTTTTGCACACTCAGACTCAAGTCGCTTTTTGAAGGGGGAAATTTTGCCTATCGTTCACAATCCTTATGAGAGACAAGACAAACCATTTTAGGTTGTTTTGCATTCCTATGTGTAATAATTGTCTCGTTCTCGGTGCCTAGCAATGCAGCTAATGGGAGAAATCCATTCTGCCTCGAAATCACTTTTGAACAGTGTTGGGTTAGTTACTGAAAACCAGTAACTAGTTACAGTTACTAGTTACTTTATTTAAAAAGTAACTCAGTTACTTACACCAAAAAGTAATGTGTTACTGTGAAAAGTAACTATTTAGTTACTTTTTTTCTTCTTCTTCTTCTTTTTTTTTAAAGCTCCCTTTTAAAGCTCCCTTTAATGCCCTTTTAGCCTTCATTTCAGTACTGTTATTGCACTGGAGAATAATACAATCTGTTGACCAACTTGACATGCATTTGCATCACTGTACTCTGCTAAGCAATGTGGTCTACATACAACACACAAAGACACAGATATGTTTCAAAGGGCCAATTTATTTCAGGCCAGTACAAATTGACAAAACTATTTTAAATAGCTGCAACATAACATACATAAGTAACAAACAGCATAATAACAACATAGCTGTAAACCTGGCTTCACCTAAGGAAGGCACACGTGACATACACAAAGCCTAACCAGGCAGATTTGAATTGTTGTTTTGGGCAGTAGACGGGATCTTTGATCCAAGACACAACTTACATTTAACTAAAATGTTCTTTTCTTTGTGCTCGACAAAAAAAAGAAGTGAGAATGTCTCCATGTTAAGACACTCGAGACTGCGGCTCCGTTGTTAGTAAACACAGACACGCCCCCCCTCCCCTCCCATCACCTACCCACACCCACACCCAGACACACACAGAGCACGCGTCTCTCTTCTCCGGCTTGTGACACAAGAAGATTCAGAAGGACGACACTGCAGCGCTCCGATAAAACACACTCAGATCTTCTGTTTCTAGCCGATACTACATAAAAAATAACGTAAAATAACGCAGTAACGCATCATGTAGTAACGGTAACTGAGTTACTGAATATAAAAAATAACGCGTTAGATTACTAGTTACCGCCAAAACTAACGGCGTTAGTCCCAACACTGCTTTTGAAAATGCATCAAAAAACCACCAACAATACTTAATTTACGTTCCGTGACCTGTATAATAACCAAACTGTAGCGACATTGTTATTGTAAGAGTGAACACTGAGAAGTACTCTTTTTCTACAGTGTAAGAAGGAGCGCTACTGCAGGTCTTTTTTTACCCACAGCCATAAGACTTTACAACACACTTGCATGATTACTGTGATGTTTTTATCGTGGCGTACAGTACGAATGTTAGTGATTTTTTGTTGTATTTTATCTTCTATCTATAAATATTAATGAGCAATACGTTGTATTACTCTTCATTGCACTTTACTTCTGTTACTGTATGTAAAAACCTGCACTGTAAAAACTTGCACTGCAAAAATTTAATTTCCCCATTGTGGGATAAATAAAAGTATTCTATCCTAACACATCACCTTGCGACGGCATGCTAGAGCATTAGCCGTAATCTAGCTTCTTGCATCAGCACCCGAATGGCTTTTGAGTTTGTAATGCACAACACGATGCCATAAGACACCACCAATCTGTGCTGACTGAAAAAAAATGAACAGTTATATCACAGTATCTGTAAAGTATTAGCCTGCATTTCATGTTTCGTTTGTACACAGCTAGCCAGACAGTGTAAGTATTGTAGTTGTAATAACAAGCATGATGTGCTGCATGTATCATGATCAATATTATAGTGACTCACTCAGACGGCTGGTCCAGCTGGCCGGGGAAGTTTTTTCCTGTTTTTTATGGGTAAGCACGCGATTTATGTCGGCATAGCTTGGCTCCAAGTTCCACATTTTCAGCGTCAAGTCACGCCGACCTCACCCTCCTGGCTTCCGTCTGCTCCAACGTTTCACCCTCTTCTTCATGCTGGCGTCTATAAACAGTAATTCAGCCTCCTTATTGTTCAGCTTCAAAAAGATAAGGTTGTGAATCCTCACTCTACAGATAGTCGTTTTCGTTGTCTGTTACCAAGACTGCCATGATTAGAAGACACTCGCATTGGTTTTCTAGAAGTAGGAACCACATTTGTTGCTGGCAGTCGGCGCTGCTATGGAAACTGAAATAAATGTGCTGAGGAAATAAGTTTCGGTATTGCTTAAAATGACCAAATTACTGTATGTTAAATATTGCACATATTACACATTGCTTTGAACGTGTCTGTTACTACATTATATATAGACTTGCAGTGTGTATATAAAACGGTGGTGGAGGGTTTTGAAGTTGATTTGAAGGCTACAAGCAGCATTTTGCAAGCATTTTTTAAATATCTTCTTTAGGATCGTAAAAGGAAAAAAAAAAAGACGTGTTCTTGTCTCTCTTAATGATTGCGAACGATAGGCAAAATTCCAAAAAAGTGCAGTTCCCTTTTAAAGTGGGACCATTGCAATGATATTGTTTGCACTGCTTGGTATCTTAGGTATTGTTGTTTTTTTGGTTTCTGTTGAAGTTTATCAAAATATTTGCACATTTAAATATACTTTTTGGCATATATATTTCCATGGCTTTTAATCGTTTAATCATTTTTCTTTTTCTTTACAAGCAACGGGAGGAGTCAGCATTATTTGTATAATGACAATAAAGACGATTCTGAATTTTACCACTTTTGCTACCTCATACATGTTAAATTAGCTATTAAAGTGAACGTAACCACCATATTATAGAAATAAATATAGTAAAAATTAAATGAAATTGCCCGGGAATGTGCGTTGTAGCGCAATGTGGTGTTAATAAAGCCCAGGTAATTATCTCGATAGTTGTTAAACTTTTTATCTTTATCACTGGTACCCTTCTCTGGTGGCATCACCAAAAAACAAGAAGCCAAATAAAAAACTTGCTCACTGAACTTTACTGTTGTCTTTTGGAAACATTTTTCCAAATCAAATTCAATTTTAATTCTACACTAAGTAGCTTACCAATTGAACCCCAGCTCTGTATTATAAATACATAGACCTATTGAAGTGTTTAACAGTCGTACACGTAAAGATAACTTGACCACTTCATAACTGAACAAAATACATGTACATTCATTTAGATGTTTGTATCACTGCTCTGTGTTAAATATAAAAGATAAAACATTCTAAGAATCTAAGTTTTAAATAATGCTTGTTGGACTTTTTCTCCTTCAGCTACCGTAAAGAAGATTTGCATCCCATTCATTTTAATTAAGCGACAAGTCATACATTTACAGTATAATTAAAAGCAGAGGCGACAATTTATTACTGTTACTTTTTAAACAGGGTTCTATTTGTGTTTGTATTGGTACAAGAGCAACAAAATAAAGTGGAAGGCTCTCAATCCTGACTGCAGTTTAGGGATTAGTGTGAGGGGGGAAAACGGAAAAAAACGTCTTAACTGATATGAAGTGCATCATTTCAAGGTGAGAAGAAGCTGACAATCCTTTTTAATTGCTTTGAACACATACCTTAAAGAGAGAGCGAGAGTGAGGGAAATATGTATCTGGAGAATGTAAGAGAGGGAGTTCTTTCACACTTGCCCCCAAACAGTCATGCTGAAAATCTAAGGCAAATTTTCATTTTACGGCCCGTCAGCTCGGTGATAGCGAGCAAATGAATGTGGTGGCAAACAAATCTATCAAATCCTACATCAAATAACCTGCGCGCTGCCTCTCGCCACGACTTAAGGACACAGACGATGCGGGGGTTGGGTGTAGACGCAAGTGAAAGGAAGGCCTCAAATTGCAGGAAATTGCTTCCAAGTTAGGGAAAAGGAGAGGAAAACAACTAAAATGCACGTAAAAGTTGTACAATTCTGACTTCACAAAACCACCCGAATGTAAGATGGCCTTTTTTATTCAAATTCTGACTTACAATCTTTGAAGTTGACGTTTTTTTCGATGCAAGTATGCCACCACCTATATATTTTTGGGTTTGTTGGTTTGTATTTAAATGAAAATTTAGGATGTATTATATCAAGTGTTCGTAAACAACTAATTACTAACGCCGTTATTGTTTCTAGTACCGAGTAATCTAATTAACTTTTTATGTACTGTATGTTAATAAGCCGTTATGGATATACTTGATATAATGTGGCAGAGTGCAAGTTCACTCCAGGAAGTAGCTTCTTACTAAGGCTGTCTACACTAAGTCGTTTAACCCCTTAAACGATTAATTATTTAGCCTAAGCCACACTAAACCAGCGTTTAAGTTTTTACCTGGGTAAGTCAGCCGTGTATTTCTTGAGTCTCCGGCACTTAGCTTTGTATGGACTCATTGATGGTTTACAAAGTGAGTTCGGAGAGGAAGTGACGCCAGAAAGACCGCGCCCCACACAGGAAGTGACGCCAGAAAGACCGCGCCCCACACAGGAAGTGACGCCAGAAAGACCGCGCCCCACACAGGAAGTGACGCCAGAAAGAGCGCGCTACAGCGAGCTTCATAACAACCGAAGCTAAAAAGATGAAGGTGAGTCATCCAGACATGCCCGTGTTTCTCCTTCTTCTACATGTACAGACGCTTGTGGAAATCACACATGAATACCTTAAGTGAAGGAGACGCGCGATTGCAGCTATTTCGTATAGAACACTTCTCAGACGGCAAGAGAACTTTCGCAGCTGTGATTTTATTTACCGAAAATCTTGGTCCCTTCCTCCAGTGGATGTGATACAGGCAGTGTGCGACTAACAATATTGCTTTATGGATGTGACTGTGAAATGGCCAGGCAGCGTCCTTGGTGCCCGCATCTTTGCTAACTCTGCCCATTAGCGTGTCGCAAACTCCCTTTTATTCTTTTGGGTGACCCAGCTTATCCCCTGACGCCATATCTCACGAAAAAATACCCCAACAGCGGAGTCAACCCACAACAATGGTTATATATATATAGATCCCTAGATTAATTGCTGTAATTGTTGTAAAATTTGTCACCGATTCTGTTCATAACTTTTATGGACAGAATTTCTAGGCGCTGAGGGGATCCGGTTTGGTGGCTGCAGGGTTAGGTCTTTGCTATTTGCAGATGGTGTGGTCCTGATGGCTTCATCTGGCCAAGATCTTAAGCTAGAACCGATCTAGTGAGAGCTTACCGGTCGATCTACGTTCCCATCCTCACCTATGGTCATGAGCTTTGGGTCATGACCGAAAGGACAAGATCACGGGTACAAGCGGCCGAAATGAGTTTCCTGCATCGGGTGGCGGGGCTCTCCCTTAGAGATAGGGTGAGAAGCTCTGCCATCCGGGAGGAGCTCAAAGTAAAGCCGCTGCTCCTCCACATCGAGAGGAGCCAGAAGAGGTGGTTCGGGCATCTGGTCAGGATGCCACCCGAACGCCTCCCTAGAGAGGTGTTTCGGGCACGTCCGACCGGTAGGAGGCCACGGGGAAGACCCAGGACACGTTGCGAAGACTACCTCTCCCGGCTGGCCTGGGAACGCCTCGGGATCCCCCGGGAGGAGCTGGACGAAGTGGCTGGGGAGAGGGAAGTCTGGGCTTCTCTGCTTAGGCTGCTGCCCCCGCGACCCGACCTCGGATAAGCGGAAGAAGATGGATGCATGGATGTTGTAAAATGTTCTTTATAGCATTGTCTACTTTCTCATGTCGATTAAAGATTTGATTCATGTATAATGTTTCAGGTGTGATTCACTACAATAGGGCCCCACAGCACACTAGTTCATTGAAATACCACAACACTGGATATTGTTCAAAGGAGATACATTTTCATTGAAAAACTTGCACACAAAACACAGCAAACAAATGTAAAATGCACAGCAAACTATTTACGATATAGCTCTTTTAAATAACTTCACAGTGAAGTAAAGTCATCTACTGGAAAGTTTGGAGCAGATGGACGCTCAGGTGGGTTTTATTTTATTTATTTTTTCCCGTGCACGCGTAGTAGGTCGCGTTGCGCTGGCGGACGGAGGGGGGCGGGGTCTTAAACGGTGGCATTGTTGTGTGTGGACACGGATAAGGTTAGGTGTGATTTACCCTGGATAACCTTATCCGGCTTAGTGTAAACGGGGCCTAAGACTACACTTCCTGCCGTTCATTGGGACATATTTAGACGAAAGCAGAGTTCGAAAAATATTAATCAGCTGTTTCTGTTGTTACAGAAATGTTCAATAAAACAACAAAACCCAGTACACATTGATTCCTTTTCACGTGTATAGCACTTCTGTTTTACATTGGAGTCAATATGATAGTAGTCAGAACAGTATTTCTTTAGACTAGCACACAAGCAGTAAAATTACATCTTGAATTGCATTAAGCTTGCATTGTTCGACACTGAATATTATTTTTTTTTTTAGGGAAACATTTTTTATATTCTGCTCAATATGGTATAATGAGCGTCTTAGTAATTTAATGCATAGCCAAAAAGTTTGACGAAGATGTACACAATCAGTCATCTGAAGCTATAAATTGCAGGAGTTTAGTGCTGATGCAGCGAAATAGTTTGACAGAGCCTCATCACACTGAGTTTTCCATTAGGGAAATGTCGTTGCTGCTGCCGAGACATTAAATGTGCGTGAGAGTGTACTTTATGGGCTTGTATGATCTACATACAGTACATCACTGTCGCTGTGGCAGGAAGTGGACGGCTGAGGTCATCCCCTGTCTCTTGGAGTGGTGCCCCAACGTCGTTTAGTTTGATTAGCCATAACTCATTAGTCGCTCTTGGAAAAAAATAAAATAAAACAAACACTGGCACTTCTTTTTAATGAGTTTTAAATCACATCAGCGACCACCTTGAAGGCGCTAAAACACGACATAATGCACAAGAGGCCAGTTGGTATGGTGGTTCAATTATTCAGAAAAGTGTCGTCATGTTTATTTGCGAAATGGATTTGAAGATTAATACATAATACCATCCATCCATCCATTTTGTACTGCTTGTCCCTTTCGGGGTCGCGGGGGGCACTGGGGCCATTCGGGCGGTAGGCGGGGTACACCCTGGACAAGTCGCCACCTCATCGCAGAGCCAACACAGATAGACAGACAACATTTACACTCACATTCACACACGAGGGCCAAGTTAGTGTTGCCAATCAACCTTTCCCCAGGTGCATGTCTTTGGAGGTGGGAGTATGTCGGAGAACATGCAAACTCCACACAGAATGACCGAGCCCTTGTATTGTGAGGCACATGCACTAACCCCTGTTCCACCGTGCTGCCCTAATTCATTCGGCAAAAACAGCCAAACAAAACTGGAAAAATGGAAAGTACGAGCATTGATGTTTTACCTACTGGTAAAACCGATAAATTACACTCAAAATACTTAGCAAAATTAAAAAAAGTAGTCCACAAAATATTGATTATTCTCACTAATCAATGTTACGAGCCTCCATTATATTGTAAAAAAAAACGTATTGAAAAAATTATTTGTTAAAGGCCTACTGAAATGATTTTTGTTTATTTAAACGGGAATAGCAGATCCATTCTATGTGTCATACTTGATCATTTCGCGATATTGCCATATTTTTGCTGAAAGGATTTAGTAGAGAAAATCGACGATAAAGTTTGCAACTTTTGCTCGCTGATAAAAAAAAGCCTTGCCTGTACCGGAAGTAGCGTGACGTCACAGGAGCTAGTATTCCTCACAATTCCCCGTTGTTTACAATGGAGCGAGAGAGATTCGGACCGAGAAAGTGATGATTACCCCATTAATTTGAGCGAGAATGAAAGATTCGTAGATGAGGAACGTTACAGTGAATGACTTGAGAGGCAGCGATGGACGTATCTTTTTTCGCTCTGACCGTAACTTAGGTACAAGCTGGCTCATTGGATTCCACACTCTCCTTTTTCTATTGTAGATCACAGATTTGTATTTTAAACCACCTCGGATACTATATCCTCTTGAAAATGAGAGTCGAGAACGCGAAATGGACATTCAGTGCCTTTTATCTCCACGACAATACATCGGCGAAATGCTTTAGCTACGAGCTAACGTGATAGCATCTTGCTTTAACTGCATATAGAAACAAAAGAAATAAACCCCTGACGGGAAGTATAGATAGAAAATCAACAATACTATTAAACCGTGGACATGTAAATACACGGTTAATGCTTTCCAGGCTGACAAAGGTTAACAATGCTGTGCTAACGACGCCATTGAAGCTAACTTAGCAACCAGACTGCACAGAGCTATGCTAAAAACATTAGCTCTCCACCTACGCCAGCCAGCCCTCATTTGCTCATCAACACCCGTGCTCACCTGCGTTCCAGCGATCGGCAGAAGGACGAAGGACTTCATCCGATGCGTTTGGCGGCCCGGAGACGTAGGAAGTCAAGATGAAGTCGGCGGCTAGCGCGGCTAGCGCGGCTAGCGCGGCTAGCGCTCCAACAAAGTCCTCCTGGTTGTGTTGCTGTAGTCCGCTGCTAATACACGGATCCCACCTACAACTGTCTTCTTTGCAGCCTTCATTGTTCATTAAAAAAATTGCAAAAGATGTCCAAAATACTGTGGAATTATGAAATGAAAACAGAGCTTTTTGTATAGGATTCTACGGGGTACCATAACTTCCGTTACTCGGACTTCGTCATGCGCATACGTCATCATACCGCGATGTTTCAGCCGGATATTTCCCGGGAATTTTAAAATGTCACTTTATAAGTTAACCCAGCCGTATTGGCATGTGTTGCAATGTTAAGATTTCATCATTGATATATAAACTATCAGACTGCGTGGTCGGTAGTAGTGGCTTTCAGTAGGCCTTTTTAACTCTTGAGAATATTGGAATTCAAGCCAAGAATAATGTCTCTTTATGCCTCATATTATGCAATTTCACAACTTTTACTCTAAAAACCTATTGGCATAATTGTTTACATTTTCCACATATGACTTGTTTCCCCCCAAAATAAATTTTTATATCCATCCATCCATTTTTTACCGCTTGACTAACATTAAGACGTCATTCTTGTAACTTTACAACCAAGTCAAGAAAATATTAAAACCAGTTTTTGAAGACTTTGCAACCTTTTTTTTCAACAATACTGTAATGAACTGAAAACAAGAGAGTGCAGCACTGTGAGACAAAATAACTTTACAACTTTGACTTTTTTTTTATCCTCGCCAAAAAATCTAACTTCTTTCACGTCATTTTACATACATTTTCACGAAATATTAAAACATTTACTTAAAAATTCCAACATTATTTACAATTTTATTGGAAAAATGTTTTTGTAATATACTACAGCCTTTTTGAAAATATTGTTATTCACTCCAAAAAGGACTGTGTTGGCGTAATTTTTATTAAAATCAACAGGCAAAGCAAAATATAAAATAAAAAAAAATAACAGTAGCTAGTCTACATAAATATTGTTATTCACATCCATCCATCCATCTTCTACCGCTTGTCCCTTTTTTGGGGTCGCGGGGGGTGCTGGAGCCTATCTCAGCTGCATTCGGGCGGAAGGCGGTGTACACCCTGGACAAGTCGCCAACTCATCACAGGGCCAACACAGATAGACAGACAACATTCACACTCACATTCACATACTAGGGCCAATTTAGTGTTGCCAATCAACCTATCCCCAGGTGCATGTTTTTAGCGGTGGGAGGAAGCCGGAGTACCCGGAGGGAACCCATGCAGTCACGGGGAGAACATGCAAACTGTTATTCACACCAGCTTTGTAAAAATGTTTCCTAAATCTTCCCAAAATGCAGGACTCTGAGACCAACACTACTACATTGTGTGTGTAACAATTTTATCCCAAAAAAATACATAACTTCTTTCAAGTCACGTCCCATCATTTTTGAAGTAATATTACAACTTTTACCATTCCAACGTTATTTTTGTAACCTTACAACTTTATTGAAAAAATACAACTTTGTATGATTTACAGTACAAAGTTATTTTTGTAACTTTACAACCTTGTCAAGAAAAACTAAATCCAAATTCTAATTCTACAGCCTTTTTTCACAATATTGTAATTCACTCCAAAAAGGAGTGTTTGCGTAATAGTCATAGAAATCTAAGAGAATTACTCAAAATAATAAAATTTTCTGTAATAACAGTAGCTAGCCTCCATTAAAGGGGAACTGCATTTTTTTTTAACACAGACAAACTATAGCGGCGGCGTGATCACTACCGTGTCTCCCTATGTTTACATCGAGTGGTCTGCTGCTTTCTGTAACTTTATTGTAAAACATAAATCATGCATCGCACCTGAAAAGTAGATTGCTGAGGATATAATCCGACAAGTTGGTACACTTTGACAGCCATTTAGGACCCGAAACTGGCGAGCATGACACAAAAAGACGCTTGGTACCACCGGCCCCATCCCTTTTCTTACTGGGGATTATGAGTCATTTTTCACCTAAAGGGGAATGTATTAAACAGCCTAGCAGTCGGCATCCTAATGACAGCAGACCTTGCACAGTAAGTGATGTTTTATTATGTGTGTTGACTCTCAAAGTCTGCAGTGAGCAGAAATCTGTGATGAAAGAAAAATAAAAACCTAAAATTGTGATGCGTTTTTGAAATTAATGCACCACGCATGCTTAAAATAATCAAAATATGTGGGAAAAAATCGATTCGAATTTGAATCGCCATTCTCACATTGTGCGATTCAGAATCGATTCTCTTTTCTTTTTTAATTTAAAAAAAAATTTTTTTTTTTAATTAATCAATCCAACAAAACAATACACAGCGATACCATAACAATGCAATCCAATTCCAAAACCAAACCCGACCCAGCAACACTCAGAACTGCAATAAACAGAGCAATTGAGAGGAGACACAAACACGACACAGAACAAACCAAAAGTAGTGAAACAAAAATGAATATTATCAAAAACAGTATCAATATTAGTTACAATTTCAACATAGGTAGTGATTAAAAATCCCTCATTGACATTATCATTAGACATTTATAAAAAATAAAAAATAAAGAACAATAGTGTCACAGTGGCTTACACTTGCATCGCATCTCAGCCCTTTGAGACACTTGTGATTTAGGGCTATATAAATAAACATTGATTGATTGATTGATTGATCTCATAAGCTTGACAACACACGGTGTCCAATATTTTCACAAAGACAAAATAAGTCATATTTTTGGTTCATTAAATAGTTAAAACAAATTTACATTATTGCAATCAGTTGATAAAACATTGTCCTTTACAATTATACAAGCTTTTTACAAAAATCTACTACTTTGCTTGCATGTCAGCAGACTGGGGTAGATCCTGCTGAAATCCTATGTGTTGAATGAATAGAGAATCGTTTTGAATTGGGGAAAAAAATCGTTTTTGAATCGAGATTTGTGTTGAATTGAAAAAAAAATCGATTTTGAATCGAGAATCGTGTTGAATTGGAAAAAAAAATCGATTTTGAATCGAATCGTGACCCCAATAATCGATATTGAATCGAATCGTGGGACACCCAAAGATTCACAGCCCTACTAAATATTATACTGTATATGTGTCCGTTACTACATTACATACACTACCGTTCAAAAGTTTAGGGTCACATTGAAATGTCCTTATTTTTGAAGGAAAAGCACTGTACTTTTCAATGAAGATAACTTTAAACTAGTCTTAACTTTAAAGAAACACACTCTATACATTGCTAATGTGGTAAATGACTATTCTAGCTGCAAATGTCTGGTTTTTGGTGCAATATCTACATAGGTGTATAGAGGCCCATTTCCAGCTAATATCACTCCAGTGTTCTAATGGTACAATGTGTTTGCTCATTGGCTCATTGGCTCAGAAGGCTAATTGATGATTAGAAAACCCTTGTGCAATCATGTTCACACATCTGAAAACAGTCTAGCTCGTTACAGAAGCTACCAAACTGACCTTCCTTTGAGCAGATTGAGTTTCTGGAGCATCACATTTGTGGGGTCAATTAAACGCTCAAAATGGCCAGAAAAAGACAACTTTCATCTGAAACTCGACAGTCTATTCTTGTTCTTAGAAATGAAGGCTATTCCACAAAATTGTTTGGGTGACCCCAAACTTTTGAACGGTAGTGTATATATTTACATCACGTAAATAAAACCTTAATGGAAGTGTTTGGAAGTTTAAGGGCTTTATAAGCGGATTTGTGCGGCTCCCATAGGCTCCATTGTAAGCAAACTTTTGATCGCGTTTAAATATTTAGAATCCAAAAAAATATATAACATCCATCCTCATGTCTCTCATAATGATTGCAAACAAGCAAAATTCCAAAAAAAGTGCAATTTCCCTGTAAAAAACATCCAAACACCTCCATTAAGGTTTTATATACTCACTAAGAGTATATGTAATAGGCACATTCTTAGTACCATGTAATATTTACGTATTTTACTCATTGTAAGCATACGGCGAAGCATTAATTTCACGAACACATCACTATGTTCACTTTTTCCACTCACTGCAGGCCTATTAAAACATTTACTGTACAATGACTGATCTCGCTGGGTGGTCGACTGTTAGGATGTTTATATATTCCTGTTTAGATGAAGAATGTCACAATCAATGTGAAGGGTTAAAAAAAAGTTGGAAGCAGACTTTTTGTTTGTTTTGACTTGTTTTATATTGTTGTAAGTTTAAAACAAAACAAAAAAAAACATTGGTTGTGTAACGCCTGTTCGGATATATGATCATTTATGAACGCCGCCCAGATTATTTTACTTACACTCTGTTATCATTAGCCTAATGATGTACTGAATAGCTTAATATGCATATTACCAGTAACTATATAGAGTGGGTGACTGTTTATTTGGACAAGACAAATTGCACTTAAGTAGAAAGGTTGTTCTAAAAAACGTGTAGTATTGAAAAAAAGGGGGATAAGTTACATTACAAAAAGTACACATTTTATAAATCACACTGGTCAGCAGAACAAAGGCAATGCACGAGCAAACAGTTCATGATATGCACATTCACAATACTACTGCAAGATAGCACACCTGATAATTACAGTAATCATAGCCTTCACACACTGCAGCACAATATAACATTGCACATACACATCCCAACAGGTGGAAAAGAAAGTGCATCTCTATCCTCCTTCAAAACCGCACTAAAACAACACCTCCAGGCAACTTCAACCCTTGACTAACACCCTCCCCCTTCCACATCCCACCTCCCCGGATTGTAAATAACCAAATGTAAATAATCAAATGTATTTCTAATGTATATACTTGTTCTTATGCTATCTGAACTCACTATGTTCTCTGCTCGCTGTACAAATCCTACCAAGTCAGACCTACACTGTTTCAATGCCCATTTCTCTGATGATGCAATTGTTGATGACTGAAGTGCTGTTATCAACCAAACCCTCCTCATCCCACCCCCCGGATTGTAAATAATGTAAATAATTCAATGTACATACTCTGATGACTAACTTTTGTGATGACTGTATTATGCTGATAGTATATATTTATACCATAAATTGATTAACGTGGACCCCGACTTAAACAAGTCGAAAAACTTATTCGGGTGTTACCATTTAGTGGTCAATTGTACGGAATATGTACTGAACTGTGCAATCTACTAATAAAAGTTTCAATCAATCAATCAAACATGTCACCGCGTACAAATAACGGGGGGCCCCAAAATAATATAATTACCCAACTGAAAAAAGCCGGCACAATTGCATAGGGCTATCCATTAACAGTTCATTAATACTTCGATTTCGAAAAAAGCAGCGGTCAAAACAGCGATGGCGTCCAACAACTTGTGGGACGGCTCACTCACCCTTGGCATAAAGTTTGTAGCATTGACGCAGCTGTGCCCAATGCAGTCCAGTTAGGGATGCAGCCTAAAAGTATTTGAACGTGGCCCAAACAGATCCAAAGAGGCTGAAGTCCAGCCTGACATCGCGTGTTAACGTACCACTTGGTGTACGAAAAATGTCACTTAAAAACTTGTTAGCTGATCAGCCTCGCCTGGTATGTTCGAGTGACAACGGGGTTAGCTTCAGTCAGTGAGCACAAGTCTACTTCCAGCACATCGTCGTCTTCTGTCGTTTTCAATATGATATTAATACATATGCATATATTAATAAATATGCAAATACAAATTTGATATAGAAATAAATAAATAATTTGTATAAATAAACGCATATTTGTAAATATATTTTTGAGATTTGAAAATATATACAAATACAATTTATAAATATAAAAATGTGACATACAAATAAATCAAGAATTTGTATAAACAAACGTGTATTTGTAAATATATTTTTGAGATTTGAATATAAATATGCTTGATTTTGTATTTGTATTTGTATTTCATTTGCATATGTAGATCGCGTTTTTGTAGAGATGTCCGATATTATCGGACTGCCGATATTATCGGCCGATAAATGCTTTAAAATGTAATATCAGAAATGATCGGTATGGTTTTTTTTATTATCGGTATCGTTTTTTGTTTTTTTTTAATTAAATCAACAAAAAAAACACAAGATACACTTACAATTAGTGCACCAACCCAAAAAACCTCCCTCCCCCATTCACACTCATTTACACTCATTCACACAAAAGGGTTGTTTCTTTCTGTTATTAATATTCTGGTTCCTACGTTATATATCAATATATCAATACAGTCTGCAAGGGATACAGTCCGTAAGCACAAATGATTGTGCGTGCTGCTGGTCCACTAATAGTACTAACCTTTAACAGTTAATTTTACTAATTTTCATTAATTACTAGTTTCTATGTAAATTTTGTTATTGTTTTACTTTCTGTTTTATTCAAGAAAATATTTTTAATTTATTTATCTTATTTTATTATTATTATTTTTTTTTAAAAAAAGGACCTTATCTTCACCATACCTGGTTGTCCAAATTAGGCATAATAATGTGTTGATTCCACGACTGTATATATCAGTATCGGTTGATATCGGTATCGGTTGATATCAGTATCGGTAATTAAAGAGTTGGACAATATCGGAATATTGGATATCGGCAAAAAGCCATTATCGTACATCCCTACTTTTTTGCGTTAGTGTCGATGAGACATTTCTACCACCTTAACCAGCAGAAGGAACTGCAGCCAGAGTGGTCTCGGTCATAGACATGGTCAGACACTGGCGAGCCAATCAGAGACACACTAGGGAGGGTCATATATATGATGATGATTTGACACACATTGCACTGATAAGAGATCAGTATCTACATCGGGACAAGGTCATTAAACGGCATTGATACAAAAAAAATAAGCAGCTAGCACGGTTTTTCAGATTAACCCTAAACCAGGGGTCACCAACCTTTTTGAAACCAAGAGCTACTTCTTGGGTACTGATTAATGCGAAGGGCTACCAGTTTGATACACACTTAAATAAATTGACAGAAATAGCCAATTTGCTCAATTTACCTTTAACTCTATGTTATTATTAATAATTAATGATATTTATCTTTGTGGAAACACTGATCATCTTAATGATTTCTCACATTAAATATATATAGAAACAGATAAATATCAATATGCAACACTTTATTTTTATATTTTCTCTAAGGGCACATTTTTCAAATTGAACATTTTCAAATGATCACTTCTAAGACAGTCTTGTGAAATCACAATATCCCATTTTAACTAGCTAGTCACTTACATGTTTTTAACAAATACTTAATTACTTTGCACCATGTTTGTACAAATAATAACTCATGTAAAATTTAAATTTAAAAAAAAATAATTTATGGAACATTATTAGTAATTTTTCCTGATTAAGATTAATTTTATAATTTTGATGACATGTTTTAAATAGGTTAAAATCCAATCTGCACTTTGTTAGAATATATAACAAATTGGACTAAGCTATATTTCTAACAAAGACAAATCCTTATTTCTTCTAGATTTTCCAGAACAAAAATTTTAAAAGAAATTCAAAAGACTTTGAAATAAGATTTAAATTTGATTCTACAGATTTTCTAGATTTGCCAGAATATTTTTTGGGGACTTTAATCATAATAAGTTTAAAGAAATATTTCACAAATATTCTTTGTCGAAAAAACAGAAGCTAAAATGAAGAATTAAATTAAAATGTATTTATTATTCATTACAATAAAAAAAATAACTGTACTTGAACATTGATTTAAATTGTCAGGAAAGAAGAGGAAGGAATTTAAAAGGTAAAAAGGTATATGCGTTTAAAAATCCTAAAATCATTTTTAAGGTTGTATTTTTTCTCTAAAATTGTCTTTCTGAAAGTTATAAGAAGCAAAGTAAAAAAATAAATGAATTTATTTAAACAAGTGAAGACCAAGTCTTTAAAATATTTTCTTGGATTTTCAAATTCTATTTGAGTTTTGTCTCTCTTAAAATTAAAAATGTCGAGCAAAGCGAGACCAGCTTGCTAGTTGTGGGGAGGCGGGGTCGGCGGGGTCGGCGGGGCCGGCGGACCGACGGCGCCTACTCCAAGATGGCGGCGAGGAGGCGTGGACGAGCGAGCGGCAAGGCGGGGCGCGCTGGTAGCGACGCCGCAATCCGCATAAGGAGCGTGGAGCGCGCAGCTGTGGACAGTGCAATAACCCTCTCGGACCGTATAAAAAGGCGAGAGACGTGAACATCAAGGGAGGAGACAGAGAAATACGACGAAAGACAGCGGACGGGGTGAAACCATCCTCTGCTACCGCGCAAACGACGGCGACGTGCTGCTGAAAAGCAGACGGCGGACGGGAGGAAACCATTCGTGTGCTCACGTGAGAAAAAAGGCAGCTGCTGAAAAGTACGCAAAAGACTCTGGGATTAAAATAATAAAGAAGTCTAAACCGTCTCACGACAATGTCTTCCCTGGATGGTCCTGAGAACCCGCACGACAGTTAGGACTGTCACACTAGTAAATAAATAACATTTAAAAAATAGAGGCAGCTCCCTGGTAAGTGCTGCTATTTGAGCTATTTTTAGAACAGGCCAGCGGGCGACTCAACTGGTCCTTACGGGCGACCTGGTGCCCGCGGGCACCGCGTTGGTGACTCCTGCCCTAAACTAACACTCTCCCCTCCCTTCACCTTCCTCATCATACCTCTTCGGATTGTAAATAATCAAATGTAGACACTTTTTCTTATCATTTCTGATCTCTCTCTCTCTGTGTCCACTCCTTGCTGTACATATCCTACCAAGTCAGTACTACACTGTTCCAATGTCCATTTCTCTGGTGATGCAATTGTTGATGACTGAAATGTTGATACCAACCAAACCTACCCCCCCCCTCCATATCCCACACCCCGGATTGTAAATAATGTAAATAATTCAATGTATATACTCTGATGATTATCTTGTGTGATGAATGTATTATGAAAATAGTGTATATCTGTATCATGAATCAATTTAAGTGGACTACGACTTAAACAAGTTGAAAAACGTATTCAGGTGTTACATTTAGTGGTCTATTGTACGGAATATGCACTTCACTGTGCAATCTACTAATAAAAGTTTCAATCAATCAATCAACTGAATAAATTGGCATTAGTTAATACAACGCTAACTTTAGCAAGCTCAGGCCCGTTGTGCGTTCTCTCTGTAAAGACATGGATTGTTTTTGTGCAGAGAACTCCGGGCATTTAGCATATAATGCATATAATGCTCTGTGACCGAGACCGCTTACTGTACATACAGTACACATGCACATACAGTATACATACATACACTCATGCATATAATCACATTTCATCAAACATTAACGTTGTGGTTAATATAGTCTGCTTCTCTTTCTTCATCTTTCTTTTGTAATTCAAGTATTCATTATATTTATGTATTGTTGCATTTGAAGCGATTGTAATGATAATAGAGGTAATTATTATTATTCATTGTCAGTAGTGTTATTTCTATTGGTATTCCTATTGCTCCATTTGTCATGCATTAGTGTTGTTCTTCTTCTGTTGTTGTTTTTCATTGTTGTCGTCTCTCTGTCTTTTCCCACTCTTGACCCCACAATTTCCCCCCCTGTCTTCATTTTTTTTCTATCTCCTCCTGCCAGAGGTGTGGACTCGAGTCACATGACTTGGACTCGAGTCAGACTCGAGTCATGAATTTGATGACTTTAGACTCGACTTGACAAAATGTAAAGAGACTTGCAACTCGACTTAGACTTTAACATCAATGACTTGTGACTTCACTTGGACTTGAGCCTTTTGACTTGACATGACTTGCTACTTTCCCCAAAACCCAAAGCTTAAAAAGTTATTTGGGAGCGCTCTGTATTTTTCATTTTCTTCGTCTGTGTCTATCAGCGTGTTGTTCCTGTCAGCGTGTGTGCTCTCAGTACAACAGCCAATCAGATTAGATCTACGTTGTTTTCATCACACAGCATTCATCCAATCAAATTGCAGGACAACCAATGAAGAAGAGTTGTCAAACAACGCAGCAGTGAGAAACAATTATGCCAAAGTTGGTTTTCCTTCGGGTATAAAAACTACGACTTGGTCAACAAAAAACGAATTGCCGTATGCAAATCACGCAGGTGGAATATTACAGACGGAGATGCAACAACTTCCAACTTCGTTCGACATTTGAAGTTGCACAAAGAAGGGTAAGTTTTGAATGTAAGATAACGTTTATTGGCTAAGTAACGTGACTTTTATTTGCTGTGTAGTTAAATCAGTGAGGCTGTAAACTCACTGCTAACGTTATAACCATAGACATCTTATAAGTAGACGCAGCATCGAGGGCTACTGCCTACTGGCGCAGACGAGACGCGGGGCCGCCATCTTGGAGTGGTGATGCGCTCCACTCAGCGCAATTCATTTGGCAGGAGCAATGAACTGTCAGCGCATTTAATTCATCTTACCTCACACAATACCACTGATTTTCACATGCTTTTTTGTTATACGTGTAGCTATGATAACGGACACATGTTTTGGCATGTTTTATTATTCATAGTTTGCTTAACATTAATAGAATATTCTTATATGCTATAAGTGACCAGACGTCCGAGATCAAAACTGGAAATATAATCCCAGAGAAGGGGAAAAAAACGGTCAGCTATTTTTAAGTTGAAGAAACAATATGATTAGGTTATATATACATGCTACATAAACAATGTATGAATACATTAGATATCTATATATCTTATAGACCGTATCTCTGTTGCTGCAGCAGCAGAGAGTTTATTCTGTCTTGACACTTTGTATTGATATTTTGTATTACATTCTTCCCTTAAATTATCATGTTTACAGTGATTGTTATATATGTATTTTTTATGTATGTCGCTTTGGATAAAAGCGTCTGCCAAATACTTAAACATAGACATACCGGTATATAAACACCTGAAAGTCTTTATATCAGCTAAAACCACCAATCTGTTTCATTGGATTCAGAATAAAACCAAATTCTGTTTTACCCAGCAATGTTAGTATTTGAATATTGTTACTTGAAGACTTATTCCTGGTTACAATTATACTGTTAAGAAAGTATTGTCTTATATTTTGCCTAAAATGAGAATGCATCATCATCAGTGGCGGCTGGTGAATTTAGTTTTAGGTGGGGCTGAAAGTTTGTAAACCAAACCCCTGTAGGGGCGTCATCCTCCCCCAGAAGATTTATTTGTGATTTTCACATACAAATATTGAAGATCTTTGCTCCTTCTCAACTCTGTGGTAATATTATTTTCATAAAATACAACCAATAGTACGTTAATGTTAAATCTTACTTGTGAAAAGTAATCCCCCGATTCCTATTTTCAACAGTCCGCTCATTTGAGTAGAAAAACGCTGAACACCAGCTCGGCATCTTTGTTTCCTACCTGTCAACTGTTAGTTTAGGCTGCTCGCCGGCTCCTCATCACCACTTCAAGATGGCAGACGAATTTCTCGCATCACAGCAGCCAATGCTGCGTCTACTTATAAGATGTCTGTGGTTATAACGTCATTGCAAACACGGCAATCTGTTGCGTCCACTGCAGTTTGCTACCTTATTCATACTTTTTGTCAAGTGATTTGTTTTAAGCTGGGTTGCATGAGGTACCTAGACATAACGTTACGTTAGTCAATGTATCACACACAGTAACTTAACGTTAGACAGCGGTCAGCAGCACCGCATATTTTAGCCACCTACCAAAAGACAAACATAGTCAAATAAAGGTCAGTTAAAATGTATACTATATTAAGAATATGTGTACATATTGCATAGGGCCCTGACATCTAAAAAGTACAACTCTGTTCATTGTTTTGTTCATGTATTTGTTATGTTTTTCATGTGTACGCACACATAAACACACATACAGTATGAGATGAGATCAATGAGATAAGGTAAGAACAGGATAGAAACTGCTGTGGAACTAGTTACAATACAATATGCCATGGAAATACAATGTTAACACTTTTGTACAAATAAGTACAGTTGCACTTGTTTTTTCAAATGTGTTTATTCTGTAAAGGAATGAGTTAAATGTTTAAAATGACTGGTTAATAGTGCTATTATGAAGTGCAATGTCAGCACTATTTTTTTCCTGCAATTTCAAATGCACTTGTTTTAATAAATAAATACAGCGTTTTAAAAGCATACACAATATGTGTAAATATATTGGTCTGGGGTTAAAAGGACTTGAAAGGACTCGAAACTCAAAATGCAGGACTTGGGACTTGACTTGAGACTTTCCAGTCTTGACTTTGGACTTGACTCGGGACTTGCCTGTCTTGACTCGGGACTTGACTCGAGACTTGAGGGCAAAGACTTGAGACTTACTTGTGACTTGCAAAGCAATGACTTGGTCCCACCTCTGCCTCCTGCTTTGGTCCGGCTGTGCCAAACATTAAATAAATCCATTTAATAAAGTCAAATATAAATAAGGCAACAAGAGAAGTATTCCACACTTCTCTTTAGTAAAGCAATTCTGTACAGCAGATATGGGCATCTACATCAACAATATGGTTTGCCTGAGTGGCTGGACAGGACATGTAAAAAAAGAGTTTATGCTTGCCACCAACCTGTTTTATCCTTTTTTATTTATTTATTACATTTTACTGTTTTAGGTGATATATTCTGCACTTCTGTTAAGGTATATTTTACGATTGTATTTTATTCATCCTTCCGTGTTACCATGTAAATGTGACATTGTGTGCTGCTTTTTTTTTGTTGCAAATTGTTTCCTATGTCTATACAGCACTTTGGCCAACTGGGGTTGTTTTTAAATATGCTATATAAATAAATAAACTGAAACTGACAAAAATAAGAGTACACAACTCATGAGGGCTTTTTGTTGACAAAATACATATACGAACATAGTGCTACAATGGTGAGCAGAGGGTGGCCATGATTCTTCGCAAGATAGCAATGGCACTAACGCACCACTTCTAATGACCGTTCATGATCAAGCACCATGATTATGCACTCGGGGAAGTGGGCGCTCACTCAACAACCCCTTTTTTCCCCTGAGATGTCCTTTTTTTCTCTAAGCCAAGTGCACTCAGAGCAGCGAGGACGTGGGTGCTTCATTAGCTTTTATGCTTGCCGCCACCGTGTTTTGCTGCAAGACTTCCTGATTTCCATAGACTGAAAATGGCCCCCCGAAGAGCGCTCCGCCACCCGCCATGAGTAGGCTGTGCGCTGACTTTGTGCTGCGAGGAAAACCTTGTGGTGATTGCTTGGCAATTGTGCTTGCTGCAAGCAAGAAAGCTAACAATTTAGAGAATCTATGAAGCTGTTGACATAACACACCAGACTGTGTCTCATCCCGAAAGGCAGTCAGGCTATTGTATTAACACACAAAAAAAAATACACTTCCTTCGAGATACCATCCATCAATTTTCTACCGCTTGTCCCTTTTGGGCTTTCTGATAAAACACAATCATTCAACATGACTTTATTCTAACTTGATTGCTAGTACATTCACACACTACTAACCACATTGTGAAGTATGCAGACGACACAACAGTTCCAGGTCCACTACTAACCACATTGTGAAGTACACGACAGTAGTGGGCCTCATCCGTGACAACAACGACATGGACTACAGGGAGGAGGTGAAACATCTGGTTGACTGGTGCAGAACCAACAACCTGGTCCTGAATGTCGACAAGACCAAGGAGATAATTGTTGACTTCAGGAGGCATCAGTCCAGGCACACTCCACTCTTCATCAACGGCACAGCAGTGGAGATCGTAAGCAGCACCAAGTTCCTGGGGGTGCAGATAACTGACAATATGACCTGGTCCCTACACACCAGAGCTCTTATAAAAAGAGCTCAGCAGCGCATGCACTTTTTGCGTCGGATGAAAAGAGCAAAGCTCCCTCCCCCCATTCTACACAGGCACTATAGAGAGCCTACTGACCAACCACATCTCTATCTGGACTAGAGCCTGCAGTGCCTCAGACTGGAAGTCTCTGCAGAGAGTGGTGAGGACGGCGGAAAAGATCATCAGGACTCCTCTTCCTCCTATCCAGGAAATCGCAAAAAGCCGCTGCCTGACCAGGGCTCAGTAGATCTGCAGAGACTCCTCCCACCCCCACCAAGGACTGTTTTCACTGCTGGACTCCGTAGGAGAACCTCCAGGTTCTGTAACAGCTTCTTCCCTCAGGCCATCAGACTTTTGAACACACCATAATAATCCCCTCAAAAATGGATTAACTCACTGGAATATAAAGACAATATAACATACATCTATAAACGTGGATGCATATGAAAAAGTGAAATATATTTATCTGTACAGTAATCTATTTGTTTATATCTGCACCTTATTGCTTTTTTATCCTGCACTACAACGAGCTAATGCAACAAAATGTTGTTCTTATCTGTACTGTAAAGTTAAAATTTGAATAACAATAACAGGAAGTCTATGTCTAAGAAGTCTCTAACAGTGAGCACTTTTGTCACAGGATATTTGACTGGTGTTTTGTAGTACGTCCTTAAGAAAAGAAAAGTGCTCCTATCACATAGAAAAGCTTTGATAAGTGTGGGCCTGATCTACAAAGATCCCAAGTGCTAAATAATGCAAACTATACAGTTAATGACTAAAACAGTGTGCAATTGATAACAAGTGCAAAAGTGGAGCAGACTGCCGTTTTAAAATGAGGATTTTGCATGTGTTCCCTCCGCATCATGGCATCATGCGTGCTGTTTTGCCATGTTGTGGAACATGTAGCACAAATTATAATATCCATCCATCCATCCATTTTCTACCGCTTATTCCCTTCGGGGTCGCGGGGGGCGCTGGAGCCTCTTTCAGCTACAATCGGGCGGAAGGCGGGGTACACCCTGGACAAGTCGCCACCTCATCACAGGGCCAACACAGATATACGCTACTTTTTTGGCATTTAGAATCGCTCCTCCAGTGCAGTCTACAATGGAACTAGCTTTTTAGCACACCGAAGGTGCACTCTGGGAGACTTCGCCTCTAGCAGCAAATGATTCAGACCTAAGACGGTGCAGATCGGCGAGAAGTTTTTACATATAGGAAATACATTGGTACCTTATCTTACGAGTATTTTGATATAAAAGCTGCTTCTAGTATTTTTGTTATGCTTTACCAGCAACACAAGCAATGAGCATACATTAGACACTGTCGTCCAACCACGGGAACTGTGAAAGCAAGTGCGAAGCAGAGCACCAAGAAGAACAATCGGGCGACAGCCACCGAATCAGAGAAACAATTTGAAAACATACCCTACATACCGTGTAGCTGAGTGCAGCACTGTCAGTCAGCTACACACAAAGCAGGATCCGGCCTCAGTTGTGCCGTGTAACCAAAAAGGTCCAAATAACGAACATTTGTCCATAAAAATATGAGGAAGCTGCCAATGGTATGTTTGAAATGTTTCAGTTCATTCCATCTCCTTGCTCTACAAACTGGACGGTACACAAACATACATATCGCTATATCGCTCTCTGGTACTGTTTTTAACTTGTTGCACTCTTATTTCACAGGGAAATGTTTTTATTTAAGTATGTTCCTCAAGAAGTCATGAAACAAAGTGTGGGGATCCTCAAGGCTCAGTTAAAGTCCCATTCTTTTTAAACTTCATATGCTGTCACTTGGGGACATCATTGGGGCATCATTTTCCACAGTAACGCTGCTCTCTGGTCTTCCTAAAAAGTATTTTACCGTTGTATTTTACCGTATGACCCTATTGCCATTTATGAATATATTCTGCAATAAATGAGAAAAAAATGTGAAGGAAGAAGAACAGATCCACCAACCAACCAACCACCCATCAGCCCCCTTTGCAACATAAAAAAAATAATTGGACTCTGAGCTTTTGGTTGAATAGTGCTGGTCTAGCCCAACCCCTGACTGATTGATGGACTCATTAGGAGGAATTTCCTAAAACCTTTGTCCATAAAGTGCATCTGAACTCACCACAGTGAGTGAACTCTTCCTGCCAAATAAGTCTTCTATTATGCAGCCAGCTGCTTTAATTGCATCCATTATCTAAAGCTGCAAGTCTGGGCCAAGGTTACTGAGAAAAAGAAAAAGATTGGGGATTTCAGTTATCTCTTGTTTACTCTGAAAAAATATATAGTTATATACTGCTGTATTGACGATAAGTAATGAGCACATATTGTCAGAAAATAAATAGGGTAAAGCGAGAAAGGGATTTCTTCCACACTTTTATCACAGCTATTTTCCATAGAGCGGAAATAAGGATGCGTAGGCCCAAGTCGTATTAAAAATGGAAGCTTGTTTGAGTGGCAGGGCCGCATAATGGAGTTCTCCTCATGAAGTGAAGAGCTTCACCATTCAGGGCTGCAGTCAGCATCATGGTTCCAATAAGGTGACATATGCAGGGGCAGATGGGACAGCTTGTTCACATTTATTTGTCAGGGAAGTCGGCAACATGTCGAACCAACCGAATGGTGCCAAAAACACCGGATGGGTAAAAGCTGCTGCTACAAAATAGACACCACCGGCAGCATGTTCGTTTGAACCTCAATCAACCCTATCTGATAGCATTTTTCTTTGCTCAAATAAAGGCAGTGACACTTCTGTCAACACATCTCTAACACCAAGAAACATAGTAATTAGTTTAACACCATAATACACATTTTAGGCCTGATTTACTAAGATCCAAATACCACACGCTAAACAGCATGTGCAATATATAAAACTGTGTGTACTATTAGTGGGCAAGTTGCGTGCGATTTACTGAGACTGCGTGTGCAATTGAAAAGTGGTGCAGACCGTATTTTAAATGAGGATTTTGTGTGTGCTGTACGAGGCTTTCACCACAGACACCCACTAATTTACTGCACATTCATGTTTTCATGCTGCTTGCTACTTGGCGTTTTGTTATGTTTGTGAAGATTTGGTTTAAGAATTAATGTTGTGATGGTTGATAAAATGTGGATGAAGGATACTCTATTTGATTTAGTTTACTTTTATTTTGTAGTTCCCCCTCCATTAACTGATCCAGACTGACAGTTTAAAGGCTAGGAAAAAATAGCATGTGTTTTGACCTAATTATCCGATTAGAGTATGAGTCTCCAATATTGAACGTTTTCACAACATTCTAGTTTTCTGAGATACTGGATTTAGAATTTTCATTAGCTGCATGTTATGAGTATCAAAATAAGTGTACACTTGAAATCATTGGTACTTTAACTTTTAACTTAAATATAATCATATGCATGTGATGAATTCACAAACGCCTCTTTTTGCGTCCTTTTTTGTTTGCGAATGTTTACATCGCACCAAATATTACTCTGTGTGCGGACCATGTTAGAACATTTAATGTATTTATTCATTCATTCATTAATTGTGTGTGCCGCTGAAAGCGGTATGGGGGCTGCCTTTTTGATGACATTACTTCGGGGTCCCGTAAGTCACATGCTGTTTACATCCTGTACATACCGGCCGGTGTGCACAAGAGCTTCGAGGTTAGTGGCACTTCTGACAATTTTATTTCCACAATTGTTGTACCTTGCGCAGGTCAGAGCTGTGTCAGTCAGTCTTAGAGATCACTTTGTGTGATCAGAAACACTTTAACCGTGTCCAAACTAGGGTTGTACGGTATACCGGTAATAGCTTAGTATCTAGGTACAAATTAATCAAAAACGGAACTATACTCTGTTTGAAAAGTACAAGTTCCCATTTTTATTTTTATTTTTAACGGGCATGGCTGTGTGTCGTCACGTCGTGATATTGCTGGTTTTACGAGCAGAGGAGCGTGTTCGGCAGCGCACAATCACGGAGTACTTACAAGCAGACACAGTGTGCAGACAGAAAAGGGAGAACGGACGCATTTCCGCTTAAAAACTAAAGATAAAGGTGAAGTTATAACACTGAAACGCCCTCAGGAAGAGGTGCTTTAAGACATGGCTAGCTAGCTAGCAGCTAACATCCATCCGCAGTCCGCAGTGATTTAGCTACTTCTAAATCACTAATCCTCGCCTCCATGGCGACAAATAAAGTACGTTTCTTACAAGTATCATCCCTGCAGAACGAGGAATAGCTAAACATGCTTCACTACACACCGTAGGAGGATACATTAGCTCACCGGCGTCACCGCTAACAAAAGATAGCGCTCATGAATGTAAACAATAAGGCTGAAACGACGCGTCGACATAGTCGACGTCATCGGTTACGTAAATACGTCGACGCCGTTTTTGTGCGTCGACGCGTCGCATATTTACGTCACACTACCGTCATGGCGGAGCGCAAAGCAGACTGTGCGAGCGAGGGGGAAAAAATCACGCCAAAAGTGGTCAAAAGTGTGGGAGTATTTCAATACACGGCCTAATAATGTTGTTGTATGCACACTGTGTCGAGCGTAAATGGCCTATCATAGCAGCACAACGGCTATGAACGAACATTTGAAAAGAAAACTATCAACTAGTCAATCGTCCGCGCGAGTATACGTTGTCATCATTACACAAAAACATAAATGTGTCATTTGTATCTGCTAGGGGTGTAACGGTACGTGTTTTGTATTGAACCGTTTCGGTACGGGGCTTTCGGTTCGGTACGGGGGTGTACCGAACGAGTTTCTAAGCTAAAGCTAACTTTAGCTGCTAAAGTGTTAACAAGCTGCTTCGCTCCTTCTGCGGTTGCCTCTGTCTCAGCACGCAGCATTGTCCCACCCACACAACCATCTGATTGGTACACACAAAGCGTTATACAAAGCGTTATCAGCCAATCAGCAGTGCGTATTCAAAACGTTACCAGCCAATCAGCAGTGTGTATTCAGAGCGCATGTAGTCAGCGCTTCAGCGTGGAGCAGATAGGTGTTTAGCAGGTGAGCATCAGGCAGCGGACTCTCCCCAAATGATAATAAACACCTCCCAGTCAACTACTAGTAACATCACTATGAGCTAGGGATGGGCGATACCACACTTTTAGGATTCGATACGATACCGATACTTTATCTTGCCTTTTCATCGATACCGATACCGATACCATTAATTTCTTATTGGCAATTTTTGTCAGTCAAAAATATTATTACTATTGTTATTATTTAAGACAAATCACAAGACAAATACAGACCATTTATACCACATTTATTTTGGTCAATATATAATAAAATTAAAATAAATAACATAAATATGAAAAATAAATTAAATATTATATATAATAATAATTATATATTATATATAATAATAATTATATATTATATATAATAATAATTAGATTTTAGGGCTTTCCAATTAACTGTCAAATCCGAATCGCAAGAAGCTGCAGTTATTTTTTAAAGTTTGTGATATAATTAGCAATTAATGAAATATGAAATAGGCTAATGTTTTCGAAATGTAAGAAATGATGTTACAGATTAAAACCAAAATCACATTCAATCATATATTTCAAGATTTTCTTGGAAAAAAATAAAACTGTAATGCAAAGATGAAGAATCTCCAAATTGTATCTCTTTCTTATCTTGTTTTAAATACTCAAGCAATTTTCAACTAACAGTAAATTCCCCTGTGTGGAAATTATTTGAATTTAGGATAATCATTTAAACAAAAATATTCAGTAAACATTACTAAAAAAAACAAAAAACAATGGCTGTTTTAAGTCAATAATTGGACAACACTGGATATGCCTGGCTGCATCGCTGTCGGCTGGCTGTGTGTGTGTTGCACGTTGACGACGCTCATTCGCTGTCTCCTGTCACGTGACTGGGCCAGCTCTATACTCTGCCAGGTACAGGGGTGTCCCAGCACATAGTAAGTTAAGTAAGTCATCAAAAACATCTGAAAGTGATGCTTGCACCCCCCACACGCCGTTTTTTGGTTTATATCGATACTTTTTTCAGAAAAGTGATGCCAAATGAGTAGCGTGTGAGTATCGATATATCGATACCACAGGATCGATACGCACATCCCTACTATGAGCCTGTTGACCTTCTAGGAATATAAACTGGAGCTCAGCTCACTCGCAGTCCTGGCTTGAGGTGAAGGCTACCGGTAATTAGCTCTCAGTTCCAGCCACATCGACCCCTTCTGAGCGCCTATTTTCAGCTGCTGGGAATATTGTAAACAAGAAAAGAACCAGAGCATGTAGACATGCTAACCTTTCTTCATTACAACTGTCAGTCACTCACTGGAATGAGTAGAATTGGTTATTGTGTACTGTGTTGGACTGGATGTTTATTTTGCACATTTTAAAAGCAATACTTAATGTTTACAGTACTCCAGAATATTTAGATTGGCACTTTTTTGTATTGGACGTTTATCTTTATTTTTGCACATTTTAGCAAATAAGCAATACTTTCACTTTTGTTGAAATGTTTACACTGTTGTTACAGAATATTTCGTTTTGCCCTTTTTTGTATTGGATGTTTATCTTTATTTTTGCACATTTTAAAGCAAAATAAGCAATACTTTTACTTTTGAAATTGTCACGACGCGGACTCGAACCCGTGTTGCTCCTGCAACTGAGTGTCAAGATTCCTCTTCTGGCTGCTTGCCCGGACACGCCCCTGCTCGTGCTGGGAGCAGCACGCCCACACAGCGACAAGGCTGCAAACAATCACTCTTCAGCACACCTGCACTTGACGAGAGGGAGCAGCATAAAAGACCAGCAAAGCCAGGAGACCTTCGCCAGAACGTAGCCAATCTTCCCTAAGTAAGCATCACGTCTGGCACCCCTCCCTTGTTCCTTGCTCGCCTTCTTGTGCTCTCCCTCGATTCCGATTTGATGTCTTTTGTGTTTTCCCACAGTGTCTTTGATCGTGTCTTGCCTCACGACCTCCTCCCGGATCTTTACTTGCCTTCCCCGATCCTCGACCACTGCTTGGACCCTGACATTGTGACCTCTCTCCAGCCCCCGACTGCTTGCCTTCCTGCTGACTGCCTCTTAGCCTTCCCCCTTGGATTTGACGAAAGATACATCCAACACGCACCGACAACATCCTCTGGTAAATTCCACATTGTTAATTCCACACATCATCCGCATTCATTCACTAGTGGTAGCATACACACCCCACACATTCATCAAAGGTTTCAATAAACCTTCTAAACCGCAGTTCTGCCCTGGTGTTGCCTCCTTCCCTTTGCCTAGTACACAACAGAAATGCTTATACTATTGCAGAATATTACGATTTGCACTGGATGTTTACTTTTATACTTGCACATTAAAAAGCAAATAAGCTACTTTTAATTTTGTTAAATGTTAAAAGTTTTAAATGTTTACATTGTTACAGAATATTTGGTCATGTTGTTGTCAATGTTGACTGAGTGGCCATACTTCTTTTTTTTGTAAATAAAAGCCATGCCTTTTGAAAAAACTGGCCTTCATTTATTTTTTCATCTTCATTTTGAATAAAAAAATAATCGGTAAAAGGAAAAATAATCTATTGATGAATCGAAAAATAATCTATAGATTAACCGATTAATCGAAAAAAATCTATAAATTAATCGATAGAAAAATAATCGTTAGCTGCAGCCTTAGTAAACAAATGCCATGGGTGGCTCTACACCTAATATCCACTGTAATGATACCAAGTACCATAGCGTATCTAGTCGATACTACTATGATTACATCTATATTTTTTATCGTCACAAAATCCTTTTTCCTTTTTTGAAAATTCCTATTATGTTTATCTATCCATCCATCCATCCATTTTATACCGCGTGTCCCTTTTGGGGTCGCGGGGGTGCTGGAGCCTATCTAAGCTGCATTCGGGTAGTAGGCGGGGTACACCCTGGACAAGTCGCCACCTCATCACAGGGCCAACACAGATAGACAGACAACATTCACACTCACATTCACACACGAGGGCCAACTTAGTGTTGCCAATCAACCTATTCCCAGGTGCATGTTTTTGGAGGTGGGAGGAAGCCGGAGTACCCGGGGGGAACCCACGCAGTCACGGGAAGAACATGCAAACTCCACACAGAAAGATCCCGAGCCCGGGATTGAACTCAGGACTACTCAGGACCTTCGTATTGTGAGGCACATGCACTAACCCCTGTACCACTGCGCTGCCCTATTATGTTTATAAGCTCAGATGATACTCCTCTGGACACATGAGGACTTTGAATATGACCAATGATTGATCCTGTAACTACTTGGTATCGGATCGATACCTAAATTTGTGGTATCATCCAAAACTAATGTTAAGTATAAACAACAGAAGAATAAGTGATTATTACATTTTAATAGAAGTGTAGATAGAACATGTTGAAACGGAAAATAACCAGATAGTAACAGTAAATAAACAAGTGGATTAATAATCAATTTTTACAGCTTGTCCCTCAATTTTTGACAGAATAATAGAATGATAAATGACACAATGTTACTGCATACATCAGCAGACTAATTAGGAGTCTTTGTTTGTTTACTTACTATTAAAAGACAAGATGTCAAGTATGTTCACTATTTTATTTAAGGACTAAATTATTCTTGGATTGCAAACATATGTTTAATGTACCGTTAAATTTGTTGTTAAAATAAAGCCAATAATGCCATTTTTGTGGAGTCCCCTTTATTTAGAAAAGTATCAAAAAGTATAAAAATACATTTTCGTACCGGTACCAAATATTTGGTATCGTGACAACCGTAGTCCCAATTCTCAGTCGTGCTGTATTGCTTTGTGTTTTAGTACAGGCAAACCTTTAGTAAATCAGGCCCTAAGAATTTTCATCAATAACTCAATGAGGCAGTGGAAGACTAGAAAAAGTCTAGAAAAGCTAGTTGTAGAGGTCCTTGCTGGCACAAAAGATGGCTACTGCTTCAGTATGGCATTGCTACGCTCAAACTGCATGTCATTTTTTGGATTATTTCTTTAATCCAAATAAAATAATCCACTCATTATATTCCCTGCATTTTTGTTCCCATGGTTGGAAAACAAATTGATGCAGTCTTCTCAGGGGCGCCGCTAGGGATTTTGGGCCCCATGAAAAGAATCTTTACAGGGCCCCCAACACAGCGGCAACATTTTTTGATGCTATTTTACATACAATTATGCATTTTAATGGTATTTTTGACTATCATTACCATATTTTTGAAAGAAGAACTGCATCACAGTTGACATGTACAGTAGGGGAAGAACTGAGCACTCTGAATACAATGGAATTCATTTTGAGTCATTTATTTGCTGCACCACTGATTCTTAAATTGGAAATAAACTCTTCCATGAAAAAATAGCAATTATAATCAGTGGAGAGAAAAAAATCTCAGAATACAAAATGGCCATTTTTGATTTCTCATCATTTAAGTAGAACTTAATATATGAAAGAATGGTAAATATATATATGATATAACGTTGCAGACTGAGTCAAGCTTCCTTTTGCAACCTTTCAATCACTGGTCCTTGCTCAACTTTTCACAGCTGCTCACCTCCTTCCTCATGTGGGGGCACTGGGGCTGATTCAGAGGCAGGGGGAGTTGGGGGCTGACAGACAGCTGCTGCTGCTGCTGGTGCACTTGAGTCTGTTCAGAATGAGGCATCATTTTGACAGGGGGGAGATCAACTATTATTGAATAAGAACAGCTTGATAAATGTTTGACTGGATTGATTATTTAACTAATATAGCAGTAACATGTAAAAATCCAGAGTTTTCTTGAGCTAACATGGTGAGAAAAGTGAGCTAGCTTATTACCACAGACAGGGACAAAGTTAACATGCATAACTTTCCACCACAACTAACAAACCCACCTTTTTTTTGTAAATATTGGGTGACATATTGTCGACCCTTCAACTCCTTCTCCTCTCTTATTTTATTTTCCTTTCTTTTTTGGCTGCCTGATTTTTGAGGCACACTGCCGTTTCCTCCGCTTTGCCCGCTGTGGAGCTGTCTGTGACAAATCGCAGGTGCTCTACCTGCAGCTGATCCAGTCGGACTGAACCATTTTACGTAAATAGAGGGGGGGAAGGGAGGGCCCTGCAGGTGTTGATGCTTCCAAAACAAATAAAGGTATTGTTACCAGGACATGGAAAATAAAACATGTGTGATTATATGTTAGTTAATAACTTAGTGTCATTATTTTTTCTGTATTATAATTTCATCACCATTAGGGGCCTCTCTGGGCCCCCCTCCATCATGGGCCCCTAGAATCCGTCTCCTTTACCTCCCCTTTTCGGCGCCCCTGCGTCTTCTAGCTAGGGATGGGCGATACCACACTTTTAGGATTCGATACGATACCAATACTTTTTCTTGCATTTTCATCGATACCGATACCGATACCAATAATTTGTTATTGGCAATTTTTTTGTCAGTCAAAAATATTATTACTATTGTTATTATTTAAGACAAATCACAAGACAAATACAGACCATTTATACCACATTTATTATGGTCAATATATAATAAAAGTAAAATTAAAATAAATAACATAAATATGAAAAATAAATTAAATATTATATATAATAATAACTATATATTATATATAATAATAATTAAATATTAGGGCTTTCCAATTAACAGTCAAATCCGAATTGCAAGAAGCTGCCGTTATTTTTTAAAGTTTGTGATATAATTAGCAATTAATGAAATATGAAATAGGCTAATGTTTTCGAAATGTAAGAAATAATGTTACAGATTAAAACCAAAATCACATTCAATCATATATTCAAGATTTTCTTGGAAAAAAATAAAACTGTAATGCAAAGATGAAGAATCTCCAAATTGTATCTCTTTCTTATCTTGTTTTAAATACTCAAGCAATTTTCAACTAACAGTAAATTCCCCTGTGTGGAAATTATTTGAATTTAGGATAATCATTTAAACAAAAATATTCAGTAAACATTACTAAAAAAAAAACAACCAATGCCTGTTTTAAGTCAACACAACACTGGATATGCCTGGCTGCATCGCTGTCGGCTGGCTGTGTGTGTGTTGCACGTTGACGACGCTCATTCGCTGTCTCCTGTCACGTGACTGGGCCAGCTCTATACTCTGCCAGGTCCAGGGGTGTCTGTTACAGGGTGATTGTATTGACATACTGCGCCACCCTGTGGCAGCCACGGTGACCTCACCTATAACATATCCCTGCGTCACGGGGGTTTACCTCCGTTGTACTTCCTACATGCAGCCTGAATACACGGTATTGAGACACAGCAGGACTCTTGTCATCTTTATAATGCACCGCACCTGATAACATGGTGTCAGAAGTCCAAGCAGGACCCGATTATGCCCCACATTCTGTCCGTTGCTGAGACAGCGTGCGTTTATTTGTTTTGGTGAGTTTTAGCAGTTTCAGTTAGCCTGTTAGCTTTAGCACCGCATTGGTATAATGGCTTCCAACATCCCGCCTCCGGAGCCCATGAAGATGGCTGGGGACACTCACGGCAACTGGAAAAACTTCCGAGCAGAGTTTGAGGATTATCTGCTGGCGACCGGGCTCAACGAGAAGGAGAAGCCCGTCCAAGCAGCGGCGCTGAGACAGCTAATGGGGAACGACTGCCTCCATGTTTACAAATACAACCTGGGACTCACTGCCGACCAACAGAAAGATGCCGGTGCTATTCTGGAGGCACTGGAGGGATACTTTACCCCCGCGAAGAACGTCACATTTGAGAGGTACGTTTTTGGAAACTTAAAGCAAGAGGAAGGAGAACTCATAGATGCTTTTGTTACAAGGCTGAGAGAAAAGGCTGCCTCTTGTCAATACGGAGCTATAAAAGATGAACTCATAAAGGATAAGCTAGTCCTTGGCATTGCTGATGAGGGCGCCAGACGTCGTTTGCTAAGAGAAAATGATCTCAAATTGGATCAGGCAATCATGATCTGCCGTGCAGCCGAGGTCATGGACAATAAATTAAAGACTATGTCACTGGGCAACTCTGGGCCTGGAGAGAGCATCAATGCCACGCAGGGGGGACAAAGATATGGACGCAGGTCTGCCGGTAGGCCATCTGAGCCCTCCAACATCAGTTCACAGCTCCAGGGCATGAGAGACACAGTGGAATGCAAGTACTGTGGCACAAGGCACAAACGTGGGCGAGACCAGTGCCCTGCATTTGGTAAATCCTGCCGCTCTTGTGGCACTGCCAACCATTTTGCCAAAGTATGCATGAAGAGGGGTCAGCACGCACGCCAGTTGAACACTGTGGATGACCCGTCGACAGGGGAACAGGAGGACATTGATGGAGATGAGAGAGATGTGTACACAGCAGAGAGCGTGGGAGATGTGAACACGCAAGGGAAGAAGTGGTTTGTCAATCTGCCACTGCAACAGGGGGTCCAGAGGTGCCAGCTCGACTCTGGAGCCACCTGCAATGTGATTAGCATGAAGGACAAGATGAGACTGGCGCCCAGAACGCCTCTTCAGAAGAGTCTCACCAGATTGAAGCTGTACAACAGTGAGTGGATGAACTCGCTGGGGTTGTACAGCACACAGTGTGTCATTAGGGGCAGAACACACAAGCTGGACTTTGAGGTTGTGCGTACAGGCCAGAGGCCCTTGCTTTCAGGGGAGACATGTGAGAGACTGGGTCTGATACGATTCACCATGCCTGAGGAGCTAAATAAAGTGGAACACTGCAGGATGGGAGACCTGACCAAAGAGCGTCTCATCAACACATACCACGACGTGTTCACCAGCCCAGTTGAGTCCCTGCCTGGTGATGTTCACTTTGAGCTGGACAGGAGCGTGGCGCCTGTGCAGTGTGCCCCCAGGAATGTTCCAGGGGCCCTCAAGGCAGCTGTTAAAGCACAGCTCGATCAATACGAAAAGGATGGACATTTAACCACAGTCACACAGCCCACAGACTGGATCAGTAATCTGGTCATAGTGAAAAAAACGGATAAATTGAGACTATGCATTGACCCAAAGCCACTCAACCGAGCCCTGAAACGGTCCCACTACCTCATGCCCACTTTAGATGACGTGTTGTACAAGCTGCCAAAGGCGCGTATATTCACGCTGGTGGATGCGCGTGATGCATTCCTGCAGTGCCGACTGGATGAGGAGAGTAGCCTGATGACAACGTTCTGGACACCATGGGGCAGAAAACGGTGGCTGAAGCTCCCCTTTGGTGTGTCAGTGGCTCCGGAACTGTACCAGAGAAAGCAACATGAGCTCCTACCTGGATTAACTGGGATTGAGCCCATAGCCGATGATATCCTCATAGTTGGCTGCGGGGATACGGACGATGAGGCCAACCGCGACCATGACACAAACCTAATTTCCCTAATGGACAGATGCAGAGAAGTTAAGCTCAGGCTGAGCCTGAAAAAGTTGCAGTTCCGAGTGAAGGAGGTCCGTTTCCACGGCCACATACTGTCTGCCGAGGGCCTCAAGGCTGACCCTGACAAGGTCAGGGCGGTTCTGGACATGCCGAACCCCACGGACGCTAAAGGGGTCCAGCGGTGTGTTGGCTTTGTGAACTATCTTTCCAGATTTATGCCCCGCCTGTCAGAGGTATGTGAACCATTGAGGAGGCTGCTAGACAAAGACGTGACGTGGCACTGGCTGCCAAAACATGATGCTGCCATGAAGGAAATGAAGACACTGGTCACAGCAGTACCGGTCCTACGTTATTATGACGCCATCAAGCCAGTCACCATACAGAGCGACTCCAGTCAGACAGGCCTGGGCTGCTGTCTGCTACAGGAAGGGCAGCCTGTCACGTTTGCCTCCCGCGCCCTGACCCAGACGGAACAAAACTACGCACAGATAGAAAAGGAGTGCCTGAGCATCGTGTTCGCCTGTCAACGCTTCCACTACTACCTAATTGGACGGGGTGATGTGACAGCAGAGACCGCCCACCGCCCTTTAGTGTCCATCTTCAGTAAGCCCCTCCTCAGCGCGCCCAAGCGCCTACAGAGCATGCTCCTGACACTTCAGAATTACTGCCTTACGGTGGTGTACAAGCCAGGCCCTGAAATGTACATAAGTGACACGCTTAGTAGAGCCACCACCCCGCCACAGAAAACAGACACACTGTACCGACGAGAAATGGTCTGCAGCATGCAACAGGAGCAGTGTGACGCAGCGGCCATTCAGCAGGCAGACTACCTTAATGTCAGTAGCCAACGCTTGGCACAGATCCGAGCACACACAGAGGAGGATGTGTGTCTCCAAACGCTCAAGGCAGTCGTACTGCAGGGATGGCCAGAACACAAAGAGGAGGCTCCTGTACTCATCAGGGACTACTGGGCCATCAGAGATGAAATAAGCGCACAGGATGGCGTGCTTTTCAGGAGCCAGCGCGTCATCATTCCAAAAGCCATACGTCCGGAAATGCTGAGGAGGATCCACTACAATCATGTGGGTGGTGAAGCATGCTACAGACACGCGATACATTGTACTGGCCCGGCATGCAAGGGGAAGTCAAAGACTATGTACAGCAGTGCTCTGTGTGTAACGAGTATGCGCACGAACAACAAAAAGAGACCATGATGTCACACCCGCTCCCTACACGTCCATGGCAGCTGGTAAGCATGGACTTGTACAGCTATGCAGCACAGAACTTTTTGCTCGTGGTGGACCACTACTCTGACTTCTGGGAGATCGACCTGCTCCCTGACTTGTCGGCCGACACCACAATCCGACGAATCAAGGCACAGTTTGCACGTTATGGCGTCCCGGACAGAGCCATTTCAGATGGGGGAAGCCAGTTTGCGTGTAGTGAATTCCGGGCATTTGCAAGGGAGTTGGGCTTCGAACATGTCATGTCCTCACCGCGGCACCCAAAAGCTAATGGCAAAGCAGAGTCAGCAGTAAAGATTGTGAAAGGCTTGTGCAAAAAGGCGGACCGTGCCAAAGAGGACCCCTGGAAGGCATTTCTGCATTGGCGAAACACGCCCACTATGGGCTTAAATTGCAGCCCAGCACAGCGACTCATGTCACGAAGGCTGAGAACACTTCTTCCGGTGGCCGACCAGCTCCTTGCACCTCAGGTCATCAAAGGGGTTTCCGACAAGCTGAGGGGGAAGCATCAGGCGGCGAAGTTAGTGTATGACAAATCGGCGAGGGATCTGCCGGAGCTGAACGTCGGCCAGCCCGTCAGAATGAAGCCGCTCCCGGGAGACAGGATGGGCAGATGGAGGAGAGGGGTGTGCCTGCAGCAGTTGGGACTCCGGTCCTATCTGGTCGACGTAGAGGGGACCACATATCGACGCAACAGAATTGATCTTCGACCGGCCGAGGCAACCCCTGCCCAACCGCTGGCTCGACCAGAATTGACCCCAGAACAGCCTGCGAGTGGAGGTGGCAACAGAGACAGTGTCGGCGGTGCTGGGGGGTCTCCAAGGTCTTCACCGGCCCCAAGGTCACCGCCGTCTTCTCCGCAGGCCAGAGACACACCGCGCCGTGTGCTACAGGGCCGGACTTTCTCCCGGAGTGGGAGGCTGATTAAGCCTCCTGACAGACTTGACCTCTAGGTCACACATGGACTGTGCCACGCACACACGCACACACGCACACACACACATACACACAGACACATGCACACACACACACACACACACATACACTCACACACACACACCAACACACTGACATACACTCAAATAAAACATGCATGGACTGTTTGCACTTTCAAACACACATGGGCTGTGAATTTTGTTGAACAAAAAAAAAAAAAAAAAAAAAAAAGGAAGTGAGTGTTGTAACAATCCAAAAAAAAAGTGATGTTCTGATTGATGGTGATTTGATGACAGGTGTGTTCTTATCCTGCTACTATGTAGTGTTACGTTCTATTGCTATATATTTGATATCTGATATTGGATGTTGAACCAGGTATTGCTATCTGAGGTTGAATCTGGTGTTACTAGTATGTTGAGGGTCTACAGATGATTTACAGGCAGCATTGTTCCAGTGTGGATACTTTACTAAAGGAAGGGAGATGTTACAGGGTGATTGTATTGACATACTGCGCCACCCTGTGGCAGCCACGGTGACCTCACCTATAACATATCCCTGCGTCACGGGGGTTTACCTCCGTTGTACTTCCTACATGCAGCCTGAATACACGGTACTGAGACACAGCAGGACTCTGGTCATCTTTATAATGCACCGCACCTGATAACAGTGTCCCAGCACATAGTAAGTTAAGTCATCAAAAACATCTGAAAGTGATGCTTGCACCCCCCACACGCCGTTTTTTGGTTTATATCGATACTTTTTTCAGAAAAGTGATGCTAAATGAGTAGCGTGTGAGTATCGATATATCGATACCACAGGATCGATACGCACATCCCTACTTCTAGCTATTACCTATTGCTAGTGATGTTAACTGGATGTTTAGGGGCAGATCTTAAAGGGTTCATTCAGACAATCACTATGCCCACTTGTTATGGGGAGACACGTAACTCAAATTCATGCTTGCAGCTTAAAGCAGATCGAGAGATAGTTTATATCTGGAAATATTTGTAAATTGGGGTACTTGTAAGTTAAGGTACCACTTTAGCTCACATTTTACTGACATAAATAAGCGTTTTGCTATCACTACGTCAAAATGGTCACTTTTAATAGTGGATTCATTCATATTCCTACTTCATGAATCCCTAAATAATTATCTGCTTCCCACACACACATTGAAGTATCATAAAAATAGAAAAAGTGGAGGATGGAGAGTGATTTAGGTCAGTCCGCCACCTACACCTCTCAACCTTCAGCTTCTATATACATAGTGAGGCTCTATTACCACAAATAGCAAGCAAAAGCCATCATAAATTCTTTGGATATTAAGGCTGATACACACGTAAATATTTCTTAAATCTCAAGAGACTTTTTATATGTTCCAGACGCCTTACACAAAGATGAAAAACAGGCATGGTGTATTTGATCTGAAAATCCGGAACTAAAAAAAAAGAAAAGACATTGAAAAGTGAGATATATTTTAATTACTCTGTGAGTTAGAGATGATATGTTCTTAACAAAATGATGTTTTAGCATCTTCATTGGGTACTTTACAGACCATGACTCAGGAGGTGTTGGCTTCCCCCACAGACATTAAAGAGTTTTGGTCGGGGGAGAGGCGGCAATCGTAAATATCGACTCAATGTTTATGCATTAATATTTACAATTGTCGGCCCTGCCCTGTTTTACATTCCAATTCTCGAGACAAATTAACTCTTAACAAATCTCAAAGCACTGGACAATCTTATAAGACATGAGATGATGACGCAATTACTACCTTTGATCAGGAGTGGGAAAATTAGGACAAAAACAGCCTGATTGTCTTTTGTGTGTATCCTGATTTAGTCTCCAAGCTAAAATTACACTTACCATGTTTTTTCTTTTAGTCTTGCCACCCAGCTAGATTTATATGCCCTTTAATATGGCCCAAGATGACAGGAGGGAATGATTTTTATCTGGGAAGAATGACATTTCCATTAGCTGAGAATCGAGGATGCTTCATAGGAGAACTCCCCACCCCTTCCTTCCTCTTATCAATAATGAGAATGTAGTGCAAACTTTTTTTTCACTTGGAAAATCAGACAATAAACTTAAATCAGGGACATTTTTGTTGTTTTTATTATTTATAGACATAACTGCTTTTAATAGACAATTTAAAAAGGCAATATTAAGGAACATTGTTTAGTTTTTTTTTTTTTTTACTATTACATACAGTGTATGTATGTATATATATATATATATATATATATATATATATATATATATATATATATATATATATATATATATATATAAAAATATATATATATATACACACACGTATATACATACATATATACACATACATGTATATATATATACACATTCATACATATACGTATATATACACATACATACATATACATATATACATACGCATACATACATACACATACATACATACATATACACATACATAAACATATATGCATACATAAACATACACACGTACATACATACTGTTAGATTCCGGTGATTGACGCACAAATTCTTCTTGCGAGTCAAAATCCAGCACTCCGTTCAACGGGTCCTGTCCCCTCGGCACAGACGGTCTTACCGGCTGCTCCACCGACGTAGGCTCTACTCAGCTGGATGGCGAGGCAATTCGCCTAGTTCTACTACCCTGTGTTGGTTCAGCGTCTGTCCCGCTTCCTTTTGTGGTCTACTCGGTAGAGAAGCCTATCTCTTAAGACCGAGTCAAAAACCCCCAAATCCCGCTGTTTAATGGTAGCTTGCCTCTAATGAATCTTGGCTTTTGTTACTGACTAGGTTAGATTCGAGGGCTGGGGAAAGGAAAAGCCCTTCAGGACATATTGTAAGTGGACTGCATTAGAGTGACCCTTCAGAGCTAGGTGTTGGACACATACACATAGTAGTCCTAGCGTTTTACATCAAGGACGCGATGGTACAAAAAGGCATGAAAACTTGATACTTTTTATAATGCTTTTTATTGCAGGTTTGATAGCATAAGCATTGCACAGCGTCAATAAATAATTCACAATATTTATGAAAAATTGTAAAATGTAATAAATGGCTAATCAATGGGTATCTAATTCAGTTAAAATAGATGTTCGGTTGGATCTTACTGTGCAAGGTCCTTTGGGGAATGTCCCCAAAGGTGGTACAATGTGTTTGCTCATTGGCTCAGAAGGCTAATTGATGATTAGAAAACACTTGTGCAATCATGTTCACACATCTGAAAACAGTTTAGCTCTTTACAGAAGCTACAAAACTGACCTTCCTTTGAGCAGATTGAGTTTCTGGAGCATCACATTTGTGGGGTCAACTAAACGCCCAAAATGGCCAGAAAAAGAGAACTTTCATCTGAAACTCGACAGTCTATTCTTGTTCTTAGAAATTAAGGCTATTCCACAAAATTGTTTGGGTTTTGAACGGTAGTGTATATATATATATTCACAACGTTCCGGGAACCAAAATGCTTAGCTGGGTTATTTGTAAAAACAGCTGTGTAAATGTGATTACAGCTCACTCTGAGACAGCACACATAGTTGTAATAAAAAATATTTAAAAAAACAAATGTTAGTGTAGTGATTTCGATATCACATTTAACATCATACACCTACATTTAGATTCAAACTATTTTTGTTACCTTGTTTCTGGTAACTTTGTTCATTAATATTATTTACGTGTTTGCTTGAGATTTGATTTAATTCTGTTTTTTTATGTACAATTGAATTTGTTACTTTTGTATATGTTCGAGTGATTTTGTTGTTGCACTGAATGGTTTTCTTGCACTACAAAATATTTTTGCAGGTTTTTGTTATCAAAAATAATAAATCGAATCAGAGGCATCTTTATTTTCCAGGTATGTTTAACACACAAGGTATTTAACCTTGGACTGTATTCTCTCGGTAAAATGTAAACATTAAATAACAATTAGCGAAAAATAAAAACAGGTAATTTAAGACTAATATGTACAAGACTGATGAGACAAGATTGTTGCAATCTGGTGAGCGTCCCTTGCAGCGTGACCCCAAGGATGCAGAGAAGGGCAGGCGGAATGAAAGTAAAAAACAATTTATTACTCACAAGGAAGCAGGGAACAAATAGAAACAGCACACTCAGCATCAGTCTTAGAGGAACAATGGTCCAGCACTGAAGGAGGGACCCGGGTGGAACTAAATAGAACTAATTAAACGAGGAACAGGTGTGCTGACAAGACATGGAACAGAAAGTAAAGGGGCTTCAAAACACAGACCAAACAGGAAATACTGACAAAACAAGAGCACTAGGACAGCAAGTGATTTTAAATACAAACACACAGGAAAACCCAAACATAACCAAACTGTCAGTAGCCCCCCTTCCTATAACGGATACCAGGGGGAGGAATGGTGGAGGGCCGCCAAACCGCGCCCCTGCCTCAAAAGGCCTACCAACAGTACAGGCCATTTGCCCCCGCAGCCACCGGGGAGGAGCAAGGTGGCGGCGGCGAGATGACCGCCGCAGCAACTGACAAGGCGGGCGCCCACGAAACGGCCACTACCGTAGCTGACGAGAAGGCAGACGCGAATGGCCACGGCGCACCAGCAGCTGCAATCGTCCATGCCCAGTAGCTGCTGATAGTGCGGAGAACATATACGAAACAGCCACACTCTTGGCTGACGAGGGAGGCGCGTGCGGGCGCCTGATGGCCGCTTGTGCGGCAGGTAAGCTGGGGATCGTGGAGGTGACTCCAAGACAAGCACAGACGATGGGCCCACTAGAGTAGATAGCGGCGTCGTGGGACCGCCCGCTGGAGACGAGGATGGCGGCTGAACCGTCGGACGGCCCGCTGAAGACGAATATGGCGGCGCCGTGGAACAGCCCGCTGGAGACGATGATGGGGGCTGCACCGTTGGCGTCTGCAGAGCTGGAGCAGCAGGGGGCTGTGCTGTCGGCGTCCGCAGGCCCACTGGGGTTGCTGGTAGCGTCTTGGACGACCTCACCGGAGCAGGAAGCGACGTCGCTGATGAGGTCATCCGAGAAGGGAGGCCTGGTAGCGGCGTCGTAGAAGACCTCACTGGAGCAAGAAGTAGCTGTGCCTACCCAGCTGCACAGCAACTCATAGCCCTTCCCCTTCAAGGGACAGATTCCAGACGCTAGACGTCACTCTACATGGAGGACCATATTACAGATATATAAAAAAATATATATATATATAAAAAGGGGGTTCAATTGAACAAGGGCCTAGCCCAGGGGCGTCACGAGGTTTGAAGAACCGGGGTGTTGGGGGTCTTAACCCCCAGAAGGTTCCTTGATGCGAGCGAAAAGTTTGCACTTGCAAGATATTTTTGCTCACAACTTTTTGTCACTGTATTAGAATTACAAAACAAACACTGAATACATCTAAATGGTTGAAAGTGTAAGTGTAAGAAAGCTTTAGTCATCTTTAGTAAACATGAGATGGCCCAAACACATACGGACAGTGTTGTTGCATGAAAAAGCTAGCAGGCAACTTGCAAACGTTGTACAGATGATAGCAGTTTAAACAAATTACACAGCACTACAGAGTTGACCTGAAAACAGAGGAGGTTCTGGGGAAAATAAACTTTCTTGCCTGTAAAACAGGGGCTGTATGTCCACCCAAATATATGTTTTCTGTACACAACCTCTTATTCAGAATTTTTGCACTTGCAAGATTTTTTTGCTTACAACTTGTTACTGTATTGGAATTCAACAGAAAATACTAAAAACATATAAATGCTTGAAAAGCAAAATTTTTGTTTCCTGTTTTTACTGTATTGGTAATTTAAGGCATTTAGACCATTGGCCAGTAGGGATGGGTGATATGGACTATCACAATAACCTGCAGTTCATTAGGAAAATGATAAAAGTGAAGATAAAAAAACACCCATAGAACTCCACCCCTGTGACTGTGAGTCTGTCAATGCATCCAGTCTTCATAGCCCCCAAAATACTACTCTAAAATAACACTAAGGATATTAAACTACATCAATGAAGTTTAAGTAGCACACTTATACTGCAAAGCTGTAGTAGTGTGCTTTGCTTATCATACGGTATAGAAATTATTTTTCTATCAGCAATATTATAGACATTATTATGGGTTTTATATTAAAAATCAAACAGATAGTGTTATTATGCGACTTCGGTGTGAACTCTCCCACGCACAATGACTATAATAATCTTTATTCACCGAAATAAACAGTTACAAAATAAATTAGTTGACAAAATAGCAGAAACAGGCAAAAATAATATTTTAGGAACTCACAGTAATCAATGTTCCAGCACTGATCGCCAACACGCTCTTCAGAGCAGACATCGAGGCAAATGTCCCCAAAATTGCGGGAGACATCTTCTTTCATATCTTCTCCGCGGTTCAGAAAATGTTGACTTTGATTGCCTTGAAATTGCCACAAATTCACCTGTAATGAGACAACAAAAATTAAAGCATGTTTACTTCCGGGTCTACTTCCGGAAACATTGCAGGACGTATAACGTCATGACGCCATGTCAAGAAAATTCATATTCCTGCATATTTATATTTAATTTTTCTGTATTATTTTGTAAAAAAAAATAAAATCACACCAAATTATTTAGGGGGGCTTAAGAATATCTTAGAGGGGCTTCAACCCCCCTAAAATATGTCTAACCATGCCAATGGTCTAGTGGCAGAATCCACAAGGCTGGGCCGGTGGGCCTGCAGTCTATCCGACTACCCTGTTAGGTTGGCTATGTATATTGTTTGCTGTGCTTGTGTAAAGCCTCACTATTGTTGTTATTGTTGTTGATATCCTTTAAAGGGGGGAGTAAATGTAGCATACAGTCTATGCTAAGTGCTGGTATGTTATGACAGTGAAGTGTGGTGCCGTAAAGGGGTCTTTCCCAAGCATATTTGTAAGTGTTGTGAATGTTGTGTGTTGTGTGAGCACACAGTTGAGTTTGTGTGTCCTTGGACATAAGAGAGGGTATCCTTAACAGGTGTACAGGACAGCTATGAATGATGAAGCAGCTTTCATAAAATATTTGACAATATTTCATATAAACACCATTTTATGACAGTAGCCTAAAAACTATGACTACGAATTTGACTCTCAAGCGGAGGTTTTTTCCAGGCCTTAATAAATAATGCTTGTATTATAATTGCAGTAAGTTTTCCATGTTTGACACGCTTAATAGAAAATGTCGATATTCCCAAACACTTAATCTTAACAAAACCCAATATCGTCCTTTCTTGAGTCGGACATACAATATTTGTCCGGTTAGTATTTCTCTTTAAAATGTACTTGAGCGGAAGTAATGCTAGGTCATGGCTTGTGTTATTTACAGCAAATTAATGTTCATATGGACACCACCATTAAGTAATAGGGCAGCAAAATGATGAAAGACATACAAATATATATTCATGCACAATGACTCAGTTCACGAACAGTGAGAGACATGTTAGAAGCGTTATTTTCCTCGGCTACATCAATGATGTCTGATGTGAAAGTATAGATGTCACCGCTGTTTGATGATCTTGCTTTTTCATTTTTTCATGTCTTTATGCGACATACAATGCACACACGGACATGTATCGTTATTGGCATTAATCTGTCATTATTCAGGTGTCCATGTTTTGGTTCTTCTCCTCACTGGACATCCACATACACAGGTGACAGCACAGGCAGTTAGAGGTGTGGGTGGGTCTGTGTGACCTAGGAGGCGTAGGAACAGTGGGATATTTGCATATTTTCAAAATGTTTCGCTTTACACATGGCCAGACCTTTAAATTTAATATTTAGATTTGACCTTTAGATTCGGGCAGCACGGTGGCAGAGGGGTTAGTGCATCTGCCTCACAATACGAAGGTCCTGAGTAGTCGTGAGTTCAATCCCGGCCTCGGGATCTTTCTGTGTGGAGTTTGCATGTTCTCCCCGTGACTTCGTGGGTTCCCTCCGGGTACTCCGGCTTCCTCCCACCTCCAAAAACATGCACCTGGGGATAGGTTGATTGGCAACACTAAATTGGCCCTAGTGTGTGAATGTGAGTGTGAATGTTGTCTGTCTATCTGTGTTGGCCCTGCGATGAGGTGGCGACTTGTCCAGGGTGTACCCCGCCTTCCGCCCGATTGTAGCTGAGATAGGCTCCAGCGCCCCCCGCGACCCCGAAGGGAATAAGCGGTAGAAAATGGATGGATGGATGGATGGACCTTTAGATTTAACATTTAAATGTAACGTGTAGATTTGGACTCAACATTTAGATTCAACATCTATATTTGGACAATTACATTTATTATTTACAGTCCTCCCTCACCACATCACACTTCAAATATCACAGCTTTACGACATTTTTTATTTATTTAATTCTTAAAGTATATTCTGCATATGTTTTAACATTTAGATTTAACGCTGGATTTAGATTAAATATTTAGATTTAACATTTAAATTGAAAAATGTTCATGTAACATCTAGACTAAACATTTAGATAGAGCACACACATTCAGATTCAACATTTTGATTAAATATTTAATTTATACCTCAAATGTGAAGAAAATTAACCAAATGTGAGAAAACTGGGCTAAATCTATGAAAAGTGAAAAAAGTGTGATTAAATATTTACATAATGCCGTCAATATTTTATGTGATATGTTTATTACGTTCTCCACATATACTGCGTCCTCTGTCGGTTCCTTCCTCGTCACTTGTTTCACTGTCAGTCTGGGTCTGGCACGGTTGCACATGCTTTATTTGCATGCCAATATTAGGGGCGTGCAGTTGACCGGTGGCGCATTCGCCAGGTAACAATGTGTAGAAAAGGACAAACTAAGTCCTGTTTTGCTTAATAGTGAGGGTAAAAAAAGTAAGCCCAAAAAAGCAACGACACGTTCAAAAACAAGCCCCAAAAAATTGCAGCTCGTGACACTTGAACTTTGCAAGCGACTTTAAAAAAAATAAGCCCAAAGTCGCCTATAATAAGCAGACTTGGCAACACTGCTGCTAACAGTTAGGAACCCGGGTGATTTATAAATACTTAACAATGCTGTGATGACATTGTCTCACCAAGGTTCCCCAACACTTGACGCATACTTTTGACCCAGGGGACATCTGAGCCAGTATGACCTGAAACAATTATTGTATCGTCCATCTGAGGTATCAGTGTAACACAAGGACCCACCTGGATGTTACAATAAAAAGGTGACGCATGTTTGCATACAGTGGAATCTCGACCTACAAATCAACGTTTGTTTATATAGCCCTTAATCACAAGTGTCTCAAAGGGCTGCACAAGCCACAACAACATCCTCGGCTCAGATCCCACATCAGGGCAAGACAAAACTCAACCCAATGGGCATAATGAGAAACCTTGGAGGGGACCGCAGATGTGGGGGACAGCAGATGTGGGGGACCGCAGATGTGGGGCGACCGGTGCAATGGATGCCGAGTGGATACGGTTAATAATGTGAGAGTCCAGTCCATGGTGGCACCAGCAAGGAATCATCTTGAATGGAGAAGAGTCAGCAGCTGATGCACAGAGGAGTTGTCCACCCCGGCTCCTGACTTTGAACAGCTAGCGCGTCATCTGTGGTCACCTGATAACCTCTCCACACAGGAAAGGGGGGCAACGCAGAAAAAAAGAGACGGCAGATCAACTAGTTTAAAAAGGGGTCAAATTAGTTTTAAAATGAGACTTAAACTATATATATATATATATATATATATATATATATATATATATATATATATATATATATATATATATATATATATATATATATATATATATATATATATATATATATATATATATATATATATATATATATATATATATATATATATATATATATTGTTGCGTTGACCAGCATTCCTCCAATGGGGAATTCAAATTGCTAGTCTCTCCCAGATTCTTTTTATGGCAATAAGCTGATGTTTATATTCAATCAACAGGCAGCAGTTGGTATTTTGTGGTTTATTCTCCAAGCTTAGAGGACAAACGTGAGACCAATCCAGCACACCAGCGTTCCCTCGTCCGGTCTAGCTCGGTCCCCCCTCCACCTCCTGTCCCCCCCCAGCTCAGCACTGCCCTGTGCTCCTTATCTTAGGAATGTAATGGCAGTCTCAACAGCGCTCTGCCTCTCTACTCAAGGACACTCGAATCCAAGCACTTTGTACCACACGAGACATTAGCTGATGTAAATATGACTATAGGAGTTTTAGAAAGAAGTAACACTTAAATATGGATATGATTCTGATCTGCTTCCCACAAGTCCCCCTTTAAGATCTTCTAATAAGATCTTTATTACTTGTACAAAACTTATAAAGCACGCCCCACATTAAAGTCTTAAAGTTACCACTTTGCTAGACCCCCTTTAGTGACACTTAGCACAAGGGGCTGTGCGGTTCTGGATGGTCTTGAGGGAGGTCGGGGCAAGTTGTTCAGCAAGTCCCTCAACTGCGTCATGAGTCAGGTTGGTTAGTCTCAACGGCGGCGGGGAGTTAGAGAGGCCGCTGAAACAGGCGTTCCAAGGGGTGTTAATTTGGTGACTGGGGTCATCAGTCTAACCATAGCACAAAGCCCAACGGCTGACGTCGGGATTGTAATGTACAATCTGTGCTCCCCACAACACCAGAATAAGTCAGCTCGTGCCCAAGGGCCTATCCTAGAGCCATCTATCAGTGTGGTGCACCAGTAACGGTTAATGTCACCCAATTTGTTGGGGGACGAAGAGGGTCCTGTAATTTGAAAACGCGTGTAATTCAGCTTTTGGGCCACAAAGGGAAGAAGTCAGGTGGCATTGTCAACAGAAGGGTACACATGTCAGTCAACTTAAAAGGGGCGGGGTAAGTGTGGGAAAAGGGACGTCCAGCGGAAGAAGCAACACAGTCACCCAGGTTTTGGCATCCACCTGAGCCACAGGTTGTCTGCACCCGCTCCTAAGGTCAAAGTTACCAGGCCTTCGGTGGTGATGTCATTAGCACGCACAGATGTGAGAGCCTTTGAAACACCACCGAGGTGGGGTGGTACTTTAGGTGCTACAGAGGGTGTAGAGATAGTTAACGCCCTCTCAAGGACATTAATTTGAATAATTCCTTTAGAGTCTGTATCAGTCAGGTCAACCCCCAAAACAACATAAAAGGGACGATGGGCACCACTTACCATAGTATGTTGTCTGCATCCGACACCAATGGTTCAGGGTTGGGTCGTAACAAATATAGAGGTTATTACCACGGTAATAGCTATTGTGTCCCCCGTACTTAATCACACTGCACAGGTAAAAAAATAAGTCTTGCTATCCCCTTTGACCCAGTCTATTTAAAGTCCGCTGTATGTTCTTAGACACTTGTCAGTCACTGTCGTCAGGAAGGATGAACTGAGACACAAAGACAGAAGAACACGCCCAAGCACCAGTCCGTCAGGGAATACTAGTCGGGTGTAACATCCTGCCTTTCGTCTATCAATATCAGAGTAATTTAGGTAACAAAACGGGGTTAAACATCAAACTTTTCACTTAATGTAACGACACATATAGTTATGCTGAAAACAAGCAAGAAAAACTAAGAAACATTTAGCATACTGGATTGGTCTCACACAAGGATATACAATATAGAAGTTGAAAAGAGTAATGTAGGTAGAAAATCTCAAGGGCAATTCTCATTTATTGTGTGGAGTTTGCATGTTCTCCCCGTGACTGCGTGGGTTCCACCTGGGTACTCCGGCTTCCTCCCACCTCCAAAGACATGCACCTGGGGATAGGTTGATTGGCAACACTAAATGGTCCCTAGTGTGATAATGCGGGTGTGAAAGTTGTCTGTACATCTGTGTTGGCCCTGTGATGAGGTGGTTACTTGTCCAGAGTGTACCCCGCTTTCTGCCCGACTGCAGCTGGGATAGGCTCCAGCACCCCCCGCAACCCCGAAAGGGACAAGCGGTAGAAAATGGATGGATGACATTGCATAACATTTTGGCAGAAGCAGCTATACATCGCAACAGATCATAACATCCACAAATTCTATGCACATATGCTCCCTGGAGGCATATTTGGGAAATAGTCAGTCAATAGCTGTTCTATCATGACCCTCACATTACTGACATTCCTTTCATTTATAATATAAAATTAGCAAAAATATTCAATGTTCTGTTTGACTTTCTCAAAAATCCATTCCCACAACCCTCTAAGCGCTTGAGATAATATTGTCTAAAGGGCAATGACCTTTATTTCAAAGCCAGCACATTTTAAACATTAATGTTTCTGAATAATTAAAGCCCGTTCAACTCGTAAAAGATAAAAAAGTCAGTGAAATTTTGAGTAAGTATGTATAATTGTTAAAGGGCTCTTCATTTTGGAGGTATTAATTACACCTTAAGGATACGCAACTATAGAAATGTATATTCATTACTGTGATGATCACTATATAAGCACAGGGAACAATATGACTAATAAAAAGTCTTACAATGTAATTATGAGTAAAATACTGGTTTACTCAAAGTGTTGGGAGAATGAACACAGTAGACAGAAGTATCCAGTATGTTTTTGGCCTGGAGTGCAGTCGTTACTCATCCATCCATCCATTTTCTACCGCTTGTGCCGTTCGGGGTCGCGGGGGTGCTGGAGCCTATCTAAGCTGCATTCGGGTAGTAGGCGGTGTACACCCTGGACAAGTCGCCACCTCATCACAGGGCCAACACAGATAGACAGACAACATTCACACTCACATTCACACACAAGGGCCAATTTAGTGTTGCCAATCAACCTATCCCCAGGTGCATGTCTTTGGAGGTGGGAGGAAGCCGGAGTACCCGGAGTTGTTACCATAATGTCCATTATAGATGTACAGGTCAAAATAAGACGCCGTAATTACTGAAAAACTTGGGCAACAATAACATTGTTTTAAAGTACGTCTTGGTCCAGATAGAAAGGTGTCACTCAGCTGTGTGGAAAAAAAAATAGCAGACCACAGGGACAGACTGGCCATCAGGAGTATTGAGAGTTTTCCTGGTAAGGCCATTTATGGGCTGATCGATGGACGGTTGTTTAAATCTCTATGTATTTATTTTTTTTCTGCACCTTGCCTTGTATCATAACTGTTTAAGTCCGTCCCAGAGACATGCCACTGCAGACATGTGAGACACACTTGAAAAGTAAAAGCTTGTAAAATGTCAAATTATAAATGACAAGGCGCTTCACGTGAAATTTTACACCTGAAGTATTCTTTGCCCTTTACTGATACGTCACACAGTTGTCGTTCTGCAAGGCAAAACTGTTGTCTTTTTCTTGAGTCAAGTCAAGTCAGTGCCGTGGGTTCTGATGGCCGGCAAAGCTCAAGATGTTCTGCGGTCTTGCCGTAAAGCAGCCGTTATGTATCTAGAATGGCAGGACCAAGTTTATTTTCTTTTACTCCTCTGGATGGACAGAATAAACTGTTTGTGGTTTTCTTTACTGCGGCGTTCAAAATCCAGTGGAAATCTGGGGTTATAATAACTAAACAAATGGTCAACGGGCCTCTTTGTACCCCTGTAAAAATGTTTTGCTTGGTGGCGCTTAAGGGACCCATAGCATCCATCCAACCAACCATCAATTTTCTATCACTTGTCCCTCTCGGCATTAGTACGCCGAGACATGGACTACACACAGAGGCATATTTGGAGCGATGTAAACATTCGTAAACCAAAAAGGACGCAAAAAGAGGGGGTTCGTAAATCGAAGTTCCACTGTGAATGCTGACGTTGTCAGCATTAGATGGTGTATTCATCAGAAAAATAATAGCACTGTGACAACACAGCAGGGTTGCCTGTTTTGACACATTTTTACCCATATATGTTAAACATTTCGGAAGTAGAAGCTTTGATAAACAAAAACAAGGTAATCTGTGTCTTAAACCAGGGTTAGGTAACCTGTGTCTCATAGGTCAGATGAAGAGTTCTGGCGCAAAAATCGACACACGTCATTCCGCTGATTTTGAGCTGTGAGTACCATTAAAATGTTTGCACAATTCTCTACCAGGAGGCCTTGCTGATTGGTCTTGCAGGATTTGTCTTGCGTTGGCCGGGCTGAAAATAAACAACATTTCCCAAAATCTTTTGCGCAGCGCAGGACCATCAATGTGGTGGCGTGAAACGAGGAAAAAAAGGGAAAGCATTCGGGAGTGTGTCTGTAGTAGATAAGAGGAATGGGTTTTTTTTCAGACATTTCATCAAAACCTTCCTGAACTTTTTGAGTTATGTTGCTAACAAACAAACCATTGCTAAAAAAATAACCTCTTTTGCAGAGGTAAACAAGTCTGCGCCAATTTCGTCTCGAGCGTTTCCAAGCCATCACAGAGCCAGTCGGTTACGTCAGACCGTGCGGAGGGAAAGCACCCGCTGGTAGCGGGGACACTGATCATTGCAGGAAGTCAGCGAAGCTAATCATACATTCGTGAGGTATTAACATTACTAAAAGGAAGACACTAAAAATACACTAAAGTGAACTTTATTGTTATTAACTTTCTACCCTGGATGTTTACATTGTCACTTTAAATACACTCAAATGTAAGTTTTGTTTTATTTTTCAATAATTGTGTGTAAACAGTGGATGCTCCAGCATAATTATTTGCTGTACATATCCTACCAACTCAGTCCTACACTGTTTCAATGTTGATTTCTCTGATGATGCAATTGTTGATGACTGAAGTGTTGATATCAACCAAACCTAACCCCCCAAGCCCCCTCCACATCCCACACCCCGGATTGTAAATAATTCAATGTATATACTCTGATGATTAACTTGTGTGATGACTGTATTATGATGATAGTATATATATAGTATATATCTGTATCATGAATCAATTTAAGTGGACCCTGACTTAAACAGGTTGAAAAACTTATTCGAGTGTTACCATTTAGTGGTCAATTGTACGGAATATGTACTGTACTGTGCAATCTACTAATAAAAGCTTCAATCAATCAATCAATTATCGTGTTTATCCTAATTTCCTAAACATTCCTGACATTTCATTTTACACACCATATGACATTTTTACCAAGCCTTTGTTTTTGGACAATACCACAATAATATCGTACCGTGAGCCTAATACCATGACAATATCGTACAATGAGTTTTTGATACCGTTACATACCTAGAAAAAACCCCTGATCTGTTTCTACTATTTTTTAGAGCCAGGTTGGCACCTTATAGGATACGTTGTTTGCATGGAGTTATCTGAGTTATGTGCATTTTTTTAAAGTGCTTGTTAGAAACAAATGCAACCCACATTAGCAGGACGTTTCATGAAAAGTTCCACAAAAAACATTGATTTACTCAAAAGAAGGAAAATGGAGAGATCATATATGTATCATTTTGGTTTAATTTTTCACCATTTTATTGCTCTATCAGCCAACTTTCCAAAGCCAAACCCGGCCTTATCTTTGTGAAAAAGAGGGAAAACGGGCTGAACTTGGGCTGTCAACCAAGCAGTGATGGATGGTTTTGGGTGGCGTGGCTGTTGGTGGCTTAAGATGCTCTTCTGCCTGCACTTGAAGATTTTCAAAGCACTCCCTTCACACTAATAAAGATGTCTATCATCACGGCCGAATAAGTAACCTTGTCAGGGCGCCAAGTTGGTGCAGGGCAACGTCAGCCCGCAAATCAATCACGCATAAACAACGCGACAAGATGAACTCGATAACAATTCCAGTGGTAGAGGCGGGGGTTGGGGGTGAGGGGAGGATTGCGGCATAAAAAGGGATAATGAAAGCTGAGAAGCCGTGCCAGTAATAGCATCAAGCTAATAAAAGAGATAAGCAATCAAATGGGAAGCCCGAGCGCAGTAAAAGGAACAATATCTTTCTTCTTTGGGGTGGGTGGCACGAAGAGGAGGGGGGAAGTATAGAGATTAAAAGACGTCCCATTAAAAAAAAAATTCACAAAAGTCTGAACTAATTAAAATCAAGAGATGTGGCCGAGGGACAAACCATGGAAGACCACGAGATGCATTGTGGATGTTTTTTTCTTCACTTTTGGCTTTTTCTCTACAAAACGGGTTGTGGATTTTATTATAGCAACCACTATTTCAAGACATTAATTTTGGCTGGGTACTATGACAAAAGGTCAAATTCGATCATACTCTTTTACCTTGCAAAGCGACCAAATGCCACGGCGATGCGACGTGACGCAATGCATTCAATGCAACGTCATCTATTACAATAGTGCAAAGTAACAAAACACAGGTGTAAAAGTCATTATTGCTACTGTTGATTTACTTAGCATAACATAACTTGGCAAAACTTAGCAAAACAAACTGTAACTGTTAGACATCCATCCATCCATTGTCTACCGCTTGTCTCGTTCGGGGTCGCGGGGGTGCTGGAGCCTATCTCAGCTGCATTTGAGCGGAAGGCGGGGTACACCCTGGACAAGTCGCCACCTCATCCCAGGGCCAACACAGTTAGACAGTTAAGCGAACAAAAAATTTGAAAAAAAAAAAAAAAATTCTGCCATTTTGGGGTTTTGTCGGGACTCCCGATGAGGTTTTGTAACGTCTCACACAACTATAGGAACAGTATTGTGTCGTTTAAGAAACACAGTTAAAAAATATTGGGTAAGGGTCCCCATTTACATCGTTTTAATGAAAAAAGTTTTGGAAAAATATACATTTCCTGCCATTTTCGGGTTTTGTCGGGACTCCTGATGAGGTTTTGGGATGTCTCATACAACCACAGGACCAGTATTGTGCGGTTTAAGAAAGACAGTTTTTAAAGTTTTTTTCAAGTAAGAATCCCCCCTAACGACCTTTTAGAGAAAAACGTTTTAGAAAAAATACAACATTTCTGCCGTTTTCGGGACTCCCAATGAGGTTTATGGATACTAAAAAGTAAGGAAACAACAATTAATGGCCAATGCATTTACATCTTATTTGAATAAAGCGCAACCAACTGCCTTATGTTGCTTCTGATTGGTTTACATTGTGTGGTGCCTTCCGTGGTCGGACAGACAAAAATGTATGGATTGGTTCTGGAATTGGCTCTTTTGGTGAGTCAACCAGAATTACTTGAACTACGCAAGGAAAACAATTAACTATTATGATAAAAATAAACAGACTATTAGAAAATAACTTTAACGTAATGCAACGCACATGCAAGTTGTACAATAGGGGTCCCATAATTAAGCCCTGAGGAATCCCACAGGTCATAACTATTAGGTCAGAGACACATTTACCAATTTTAACTAAGCATGTCCTGTGATCGAGATAGGACTTGAACCAGTTAAGAGCAGAACCAGATATTCCCACCCAGTTTTTTAACGTCTGCAATAAGATAGTGTGGTCAACCGTGTCAAAGGCAGCGCTCAGGTCCAGCACACCCAAGACTGTTATGACTGTCATCAGCAGCTGTTAGACTATTGTAGTGAATCACACCTGAGCCATCATACATGAATCATATTTTTAATGGATGTTTAAAAGTAAACAATGGGATAAAGAACATTTTACAACAACAAACAACAGGACACTGTGCTTGTAGGCTGAAATTGGCGGTCGTACATGACGGTCGCAACCACTTCATGGCTTCACAATAGTGATAGAGAGCAAAACTAGACGTTGAGTAATCGCTCGACATACATCGCAGACAATAACTGATAGTCTGCTTTGCCAGTCCAAATGCATTCGCTATTTTTCGTAGTCTTCCCTTGTTCACGGGAGCCCGCATTGTTGTCTCTCAATCGACAAATGGACACAGCTTTTCACCAAGTAGAATCACAGCTGACCTGGACATTCGAAAGTTCTCTTGCCGTTCCTCTGTGACAAACATATCCCACCAGGCTGCCGTTCTTCCAGGGCTTATCCAAAACTGTCGCTCACCATTGCTATGTTGCCGCCTGAGATGTGTTGTATCAGAAATAGCTGCAATCGCCTGTTTCCTTCTCTTATGGTATTGATGTGTGATTTCCAAAAGTGCCTGTACATGTACAAGAAGGAGACACACTGGCCTGTCTGGATGACTGGCCTCCATCTTTCTAGTGGTTGCCGCCGAGTTACCGAACGGGTTGTAATGAAGCTGGCTGTGGTACGTTCTTTCTGATGTCACTTCCTGTGTGAGGCGCGGTTTTTCTGGAGTCACTTCCTCTCCGATCTCAGTTTGTAAACGATCAATGAGTCCATACAAAGCTAAGAGCCAGAGATTCAAGAAATAGACGGCGCTCTTAACCGTGTAAAAAATTGTCAGAGGACGAGAACCTTAAACGGTGATTTAGTGAGGCTGAAACGGGGCTTAGGCTAAATAATTATTAATTTAAGGGGTTATCCGGCTTAGTGTAGACATAGCCTAACAGACAAGTTGAATAAAACACAGAAATGATAAAATAAAGCAACATCTACAACATTCACATTTTAAATAGCAAGACCCTTAGTTCTGATCAAATCAAGAGTGTGATAGTGAATTTGCAAACAGCTAAAATTATGCACAAGGCAAACTATAACCTGCTACCGAAGAACGTACAACAGTTCTTCTCAACACAAAAAAAAGAAATATAACCTTAGAGAAAAATTTAATTGAAAACATTTGTATGCACGTACAACACTTAAGACCTTTAGTATGTCAGTATGTGGAATTAAATTATGGAATGGATTAAGCAAAGAAATCAAACAGTGTACTAATATAATCCAATTCAAGAAACTATTCAAATTTAAAGTGTTTTCAAAGTACAAAGAAGAAGAACCATGATAAACATTCTGAATGCAGTGTTTCCCACACATTCATTTATTTGTGGCGGCCCGCCACGAATGAATTACGTCCGCCACAAATAAAAAAAATAAAAAAAATTAATTAATTTATTTATTTTTTAAATTTTTTATTTTTTTTGTCCTCTCCAGCTTCTCAGGCAAATCATATAGTTGATGTAGATGCCCATATCGTCTGTTCAGATTTACTTTACAAAAGAGAAGTGTAGGATACTTCTCTTGTTGCCTTATTTGTATTTCCATCCATCCATCCATTTTCTACCGCTTATTCCCTTCGGGGTCGCGGGGGGCGCTGGAGCCTATCTCAGCTACAATCGGGCGGAAGGCGGGGTACACCCTGGACAAGTCGCCACCTCATCGCAGGGCCAACACAGATAGACAGACAACATTCACACTCACATTCACACACTAGGGCCAATTTAGTGTTGCCAATCAACTTATCCCCAGGTGCATGTCTTTGGAGGTGGGAGGAAGCCGGAGTACCCGGAGGGAACCCACGCAGTCACGGGGAGAACATGCAAACTCCACACAGAAAGATCCCGAGGCCGGGATTGAACTCACGACTAATCAGGGCCTTCGTATTGTGAGGCAGACGCACTAACCCCTCTGCCACCGTGCTGCCCATTATCATGTTGTATGCATGCATGTTCGAAATAAACTCAAACTCAGCGTGTGCCCTCTGCTTTGGGTGGGCTCGTTTACATGCTGAGTTAGACCAAACATTTCGCGGACAGCACCGAGTTTTTTAGCATGCCTGTCATTGGCTACATCTACATGCACTATTAAATCCCCTGTCATTACCAAAGTGAACTAAGTAAGAAAAGTAGCTATTGGCTGTCGTAAAAGTAGCTAAAAGTCGCTAGATGACGTCATTGCCTCATTTGCATAATTTTTTGCAATGTCCGCTGTAAGAGAGATAAATATGTTGTGGGAGAGATAACAAGTGAGTTTAAAAAATGCTAAGTATGATTAGAACAGCAAATAAACTTTCTTCTGTTGATTCTTAGTTTGTGTTCTTTAAATCTAATCCAATTTTGTATCAAATCAAAGACTGGAGGGTTGTGAAATGCACTGAAAAATTAATCTATTAACTGGCCCATTAACAAATGATTGGGACGTTGCAGTAATTTATTTTGGCGTGACAGTGAAGAAATATTTGCATTTAAAATTTACTCTTGCTTTGTCAGGCGGGGCAGGAATTGCAGCGGCTTCACGCATGCGCAAATCACTTGCAGTCTGGACTTTGAGTGGTGAGGGTCTCCACTATGCTCGCGCAGCAGCAGCACCAGCTGCAGTTATACTGACCGTTTGTGAGTGCTTTGGAAAGGGGGAGGGACTCACGGCAGCACCCGCCACTGCTCGTTGAGGACAGTATCTTCAGTGTGCTTTCACCTCAGTCTCCAAGACACAAGAAAAGCCTCCAATAACACTGGAAAAAGTCGCCAGGTTTGTTGCTAGTAGCTGTTACCAAAAAAGTGGCCAAAAGGATTTGAAAAGTCGCCAGATTTAGCTACAAAGTCTGCAATTTGGCAACACTGTTGAAGTACGATAATTATGTGTTGTGTGTTAACTTTGAAATATAATTACACATAGAGTATGTTATTTATCATTAGAGACAGGGGTGATATTATAGGCCATTTAAGGTTTCTGTCTTAACATGAAATGGACAAAATGTAGAACAAAAAGTAAAAGGTATGCTGGCATCCTCCTCCTCACTCCATCAATTCCCGACATGCTAGTTCACATGATGCATGGAATTTTATTTATGCGACAAGACGGATTCACAAAAGAGACGGATGGATGCATCGCTGCTTACATTTACTGCTACTCCCCCGCAAAAATATCAATACACAGTCAGAGCCTTTTACATTTAACAATAGCCTCCATATTAGGAAAATGCAATACCTCACACGCTGCACTATTAATTTTGAGATCAAACAAAAGTGCTGTTAATTAAACAGGGGCTATTCAACTAGTGATAGCAACATCCGGAAAAAGGAAGGCGAAAAAAGCTGAAGAAATACCAAGGGCTGAGGGAAGAGCTTGAGAAAATGAAGAGTGCTACGGTAACAGTGGTGTTAGTATTGTCCAGGGCACTGGAGGCAGCAGCCACAAAGCAGAAAGTACCCTAAACAAAGGATGGGCATCCTGAGGCCCACTGGCCATATACGACCTAAGAGAGAGCATTTGATTTGGCACACCATGCCATTCTAAAAACAAATCAAACCTCAAAGGACCCCCAAAAGGCACAACAATGAGGAAGCCATTATGGAGAGCTAATTAACACATTAACTCTGCCTTCAGAGGGGCCAGACTGCATGTGGCATCCTCCAGCGTCAGATGACAGATGCCTGGACTCATTAGTGAGGGCCACGGAGGTTCTCACCGGCTATCACGACTGCGACCGTGCGGCCATCTGTGAGCTAAAAACATTGTACGTGAGTCCCAAAGTTATTAGCCATTTTGAATTGGAACCACCTGTGCATGTTTGGATGGATTCATTCTGATAAGAAGAAGGTCTGACTCTGCTGTAGGTGTACTTATACTTTTTATGAGTTGGAAACAACAACAATTTTCTTGACACAGCTGCAGCTCACCTGTAAAAACGTCTGATGACTCCTCTTTGTCGAAGCAAACTCACTTTGGTGACAGCTATTAGTGCGATTTGTCCACTTGGTGCCATGATGCATGCACGCTAGCCTTGGGGTTGTACAATTAAATGCAAACACCTGCATCCACACAACCGGGCATGCAAGGGTCTTGTGGCGATGTTTTTCCTCAAGTATCTTCTGTCCTTTTTTTTTTTGTTAAAAGGGACACTCATCAACCGTACCTTCACATTACTACCTCACCAAATGGATAATGAAGTCGTCAATAAATTCTAAATATAATCCATCAAAACACAAGTCAATTGTTTACACACGACTAACATCTTCTATATGACAGCAGCAAGACACTGTTTTTAAGCACCTACGCCATCAAATGCTACTCAAAGATCCTCTACGTGACAGGAGCGCTTTGTAATTTTTAAGGACCTATAGTAAAAACGCTAGTCAAACAAAATCTTTATGACAAGGCACTCAGCTAGTTTTAAGGACTTATTGCAAAAATACTAGTCAAAGATCCTCTTTATATGACAGAAGCGCTCTGCAGTTTTTTGGGACCTAATACAAAACACAAGTCAAATACCCTCTATATAACAGGAGCACTCTTCTGTTTTAAAAACCTACAGTAAAAACACAAGTCAAAGATCCTTTATGACAGGAGACATTGGCTATTTTTAAGCATCAACTGCAACACGTGCTAACCAAGTATCCTTAATAGGAGGGCTCTGCTCCAACTTAGGTATATCAATATTTTTAAATGTTGTATTCTTGTTCTTTATGATGTTGAAGTGCCACACCATAAGGTTAAGTTTTTCCTACTTCAATTTTTATGCAATTCCCAAATCTTGTGTACGGTACCAGAACTTCACAAGATTTCCACGCGGTCTTTTGAATTCCTCCAGACACAACTATGGGTAGACCGTGTATGGCAACTGGCGACCACTGCTCAATTCTGTTTTTAATTATCTGTATTAAACTACAACAGAGTAAGGCAGCCACAGAAAAATGTTTTGAGAGCAAAACAAAGTTGGATGCCAATTGTTCTAATATTGATTCAATTATAACCACTGTTCAGTGTACTAATAACACCAGGCACATAACCCATTCAGGGGGCGTATCTCTCTCTGTGACCACTGACGGTGGTGGGAGATTTAAGCCTCGACTTCTGACCAATCGTAACAAAGTAGGCGTAATGTTGAGCAGGCCGGTAATCCAAGTGTTTTGGCCAAGAGCATAAGTGGTAAGAGTCCACATTTGCCCATTCCACAATTTGTTTGGACTATTTTATTAAAATAAACTTACAGTTGTGCCCCACTGAAACAAAGTATAAAACATGTTCTGTGGTCCTACCTGGTCAAACTCCTAGTTGTTTTTGAAATTTAATAAATCACCTTACCAAGACATTTATACTGTGTGTGTCTAAACACATTCTTAAAGGTGAAATGATCTAATCAAATGATATGTCTATGTTTGTGTGTGTCTGACTGCTCTAAAAGCCACTGAGGGTATCCATGTGTGCGCTCCACAAATCTCCGGCATGTCTCTTTGACAGCAAATCAGAAGACAAACACCACAGAAAAGGCCTCAGGATGGACCGGTGTCACAAAGCCAGAGAAGCTGTCGTCCCGGTGCATTCAGGAACACTCTGTGAAGATGATTTGCATGCAGGTAACATATCTGTTGAGTAACCGCAGGTGGGCTCCATAAAAGCCATATTATTGTCCAGCTAACAGCAATCACATTACAGCACGATGACACCTTTCAGAAGAAGCCAGTGAGAGGTCTGTCAGCATGATGGAACTCTAATTTATCTGCACCATTTGGCGTCCTCCTATTCTGTTCTGCTCTAATGGCCACGCTGACAGTGACATGATATTCTGCATAAACACAGCGCCAGATGAGATGCTTGCAACCTCCATTTGTGTGATCAGAAGCTGCTCGCTGCAAGGCGTTGTTGTCATATGCTGCCCATTATCACTTTGTGTGATGTTTTTTCACTGTTACAGTACTTTACTTTTACTGAGGCTTTCTTAAGTGCACTTAGGACTGGTTTTATGTTGTGGCAATGGTGTCGGTTTTTAATAGATAGTTACTTTTTTAAAACAAAGTCAGATGTAAGCAGTGGTGACTCTGGGTGATGTACAGCTGGGGACAATTTTTTTTAAAAAAGGAACCCGTCCCCAGTTTGCTGATCTTGACTAGTGGCAGACTTCCCTGCTCACTACAAATTGCATCCTGATTAGTTGCGGTCTTTGTCCTATGCAGCTGATCCTGACTAGATGCCCTCCAAGTTGTGACTAGGTCCTGTCTTTGCCGAGCCTGCTAATCTTAGCTTGTTGCGGTATTTACCTCAGACTGCTGATCTTGACAAGTCAGTCTTCTCTCATCTTGATTTGTTGCAGTCCTAGTCCTGGCTAGTTGCGTCTTTGCTCCATGGGACTAATCCTGGCTGGTTGCCCTCCTAGTACTGACTAGTTGCAGTCTTCTCTATAGACTTCACTCTTCGCTGATCCTGACTAGTTTAAATCTGGACTAATTGCAGACTTTCTTGATCGTGACTAGTTGCCTCTTAACTAATTGCAGTTTTATCTGATCCTGTGTAGTTGCATTCTTTGGTGATGCTGATTTGATGCTGTCTTGGCTGACCCCTGATTTCCACTGGATGTGTAACAGTAACATCATCCCTGGGAAATGTTGTACACACACATCTCATTCAACTTCCGCAAAAAACTCCCCTGCTTCCCCAGCCTCGTATCATCTGGTGTTTGACTCGAGACCCCAAAGAGCTGTCCAGCATATGCCTGTAATATGGTTATTTGATTTCGGACCTTCAGAATTAGCATGTCCTCATCCATTTGTGTCAACAAGGTGAAATTTTGTCTGAAAACCTTTGACAGGTTGACTTCAAGTCTGTCCCCGCCCATTGGGACGTTTCAAATTTTAAAATACAATCCGCCTTGAACACAGTACTTTAATTTGAAAGTAAACTGGATAACTTATTCAATGTTTGTGCATTAATTCCTGTACCACACATGCAGATTTTAGCAACATGAATCTGCTGTGTTGCGAAAACCAGCAAAAATAGAAGCTCAGGGGTCTGCTCTTGGTGGTAAATGACCAGTGGCGGGCCGCGCGTTTCCCACCTAGGCCTTCAGTGATGTCCAATTACAATGATTACCTCTCAAAATACAATAATTGATGTCACCACATGACCACTGCTGGATAAATACTACACAGGAACACATTTACACACTACTGGGCAGTTAATCACATCAACAGTATACAAAACGGGTTATTTTCTGGCGCATTTAAAAACCAATTAAAACGCATCAGCAATTAAAACATACACCGTAAATTTCTCTGCTTGGCTTATGCAACTTCCGATCAATAAAGTTGGATTCAAAGTACACACTTCTCAAATATATATTAACTGCCCTGACCACATGATGGCAACAAATATACATGTAACAATGTTAATTAAATGACAAGATGCTGCATGACACACTTTAACGACAAGAGTTTAGAACTTTTAGTTGTAACAGAACAGCTACTGTCAACAACTTGTGATCTGATTGGCTATCGCAACTGTCTCAACTCTGTGTTCTCAAATTCATCTGCTAATGGTCCCGATGACTTATCCAATCACAGGACGCGTAAATGTTAACATTCAACATGAGGCCAGCTAGAAGGCCTTACTGACAACAACTCGTGATCTGATTGGCTATCGCAACTGTCTATCACTGTATGTCCCCGTTCGCTTACAGTGCACGGACGCCTCCATTGCTGATTTTGAAGGCGTCTGGCAGATTTGGTACAGCATGGCAACATAAGCTAGCTGAATTTTGATTGGATACAAACTAAAACAACAGCACTGGAAGGTGCATAATATGACATGAAGAGAATAGGAATCATTTTTTATATTTAAAGGCCTACTGAAACCCACTACTACCGACCACGCAGTCTGATAGTTTATATATCAATGATGAAATCTTAACATTGAAACATGCCAATACGGCCGGGTTAACTTATAAAGTGCAATTTCAAAATTCCCGCCACACACTTCCGGTTGAAAAACTCCTTTGGATATGATTTATGCGCGTGACGTCACAGAATCCACGGAAGTGGTTGGACCCCGTCGAACCCGATACAGAAACCTCTTGTTTTCTTCGACAAAATTCCACAGTATTCTGGACATCTGTGTTGGTGAATCTTTTGCAATTTGTTTAATGAACAATGGAGGCTGCAAAGAAGAACGTTGTAGGTGGGATCGATCGGTGTATTAGCGGCATAACAAGGACTACTTACTACGCCTAGCCGATGCTTGCCGCCAAACCCACGGATGAAGTCCTTCGTCGCGCCGTCGATCGCTGGAATGCAGGTGAGCACGGCTGTTGATGGGAAGATGAGGGCTGGCTGGCGTAGGTGGAGCGCTAATGTTTTTATCATAGTTCTGTGAGGTTTCAGGCACAACACCGGTTGCTAAGTTAGCCTTAGCATCGTTAGCAACAGCATTGTTAAGCCTTACCAGGCTGAGAATTTTTAACCGTGTAGTTACATGTACATGGTTTAATAGTATTGTTGATCTTCTGTCTATCCTTCCAGTCAGGGATTTATTTATTTTGTTTCTATCTTCATTTGAGAACGATGCTATCACGTTAGCTCAGTAGCTAAGTGTGTCACCGATGTATTGTCGTGGAGATAAAAGTCACTTTAAATGTCCATTTCGCGTGCTCGACTCTCATTTTCAAGAGGATATAGTATCCGAGGTGGTTTAAAATACAAATCCGTGATCCACAATAGAAAAAGGAGAGTGTGGAATCCAATGAGCCAGCTTGTACCTAAGTTACGGTCAGAGCGAAAAAAGATACGTCCATCACTGCCTCTCTAATCCTTCACTGTAACGTTCCTCATCTACGAATCTTTCATCCTCGCTTAAATTAATGGGGTAATCGTCGCTTTCTCGGTCCGAATCTCTCTCGCTCCATGGTAAACAAAGGAAAATTGTGAGGAATATTGCCTCCTGTGACGTCACGCTACTTCCGGTACAGGCAAGGCTTTTTTTATCAGCGAGCAAAAGTTGCGAACTTTATCGTCGATTTTCTCTACTAAATCCTTTCAGCAAAAATATGGCAATATCGCAAAATGATCAAGTATGACACATAGAATGGATCTGCTACTCCCGTTTAAATTAAAAAAAATCATTTCAGTAGGCCTTTAAGGAAAGTAAATAAAAAATTACTTTTATCTTTAATTATGATCATGATTTCTGGTTATGTTAGGCCAGCAGAGAAGGCCTTGCTGGCCCTGACAGCACACCACTGTAAATGACACATTGACTAGAATAGAAATAGAAAGAGCCCGCTGCCGTGGCGGCGGTGTTACACAGCCATTGCAGATTCAGTTGAAATCTGTGGTGAGCCGAACTAGTTGCGTCTTGACGAGTCAAAGTTTTCCCTGACCCTTACAAGTGACATCCAGACTACTTACAATCTTTGGTGACCCTGACTAGTTGTAATCTTTCCTCTTGGCTCTTTCTGCTTGTAGTAGCATCCTACACATAGGGGGCAGTGTTGGGTTGTATTTAAGGCTGCAGCTAACGATTATTTTTCTATCGATTAATCTATAGATTATTTTTTCGATTAATCGGTTAATCTATAGATTATTTTTCCGATTAATCTATAGATTATTTTTCCTTTTACCGATTATTTTTTTTATTCAAAATGAAGATGAAAAAATAAATGTAGGCCAGTTTTTTCAAAAGGCATGGCTTTTATTTACAAAAAAAAAAGAAGTATGGCCACTCAGTCAACATTGACAACAACATGACTAAATATTCTGTAACAATGTAAACATTTAAAACTTTTAACATTTAACAAAATTAAAAGTAGCTTATTTGCTTTTTGATGTGCAAATATAAAAGTCAACATCCAGTGCAAATCTTAATATTCTGCAATAGTATAAGCATTTCAAAAGTAAAAGTATTGCTTATTTTGCTTTAAAATGTGCAAAAATAAAGATAAACATCCAATACAAAAAAGTGCAAAACAAATATTCTGTAACAACAGTGTAAACATTTCAACAAAAGTGAAAGTATTGCTTATTTGCTAAAATGTGCAAAAATAAAGATAAACATCCAATACAAAAAAGTGCCAATCTAAATATTCTGGAGCACTGTAAACATCAAGTATTGCTTTTAAAATGTGCAAAATAAACATCCAGTATAACACAGTACACAATAACCAATTCTACTCATTCCAGTGAGTGACTAACAGTTGTAATGAAGAAAGGTTAGCATGTCTACATGCTTTGGTTCTTTTCTTGTTTACAATATTCCCAGCAGCTGGAAATAGGCGCTCAGAAGGGGTCGATGTGGCTGGAACTGAGAGCTAATTAGCCTTCACCTCAAGCCAGGATTGCAAGTGAGCTGAGCTGCAGTTTAAGTTTCTAGAAGGTCAACTGGCTCATAGTGATGTTACTAGTAGTTGACTGGGAGGTGTTTATTATCATTTGGGGAGAGTCCGCTGCCTGATGCTCACCTGCTAAACACCTATCTGCTCCACGCTGAAGCGCTGACTACATGCGCTCTGAATACACACTGCTGATTGGCTGAAAATGCTTTGGTGTACCAATCAGATGGTTGTGTGGGTGGGACAATGCTGCGTGCTGAGACAGAGGCAGACGGAGCAAAGCAGCTTGTTAAGACTTTAGCTTTAGCTTAGAAACTCGTTCGGTACACCCCCGTACAGAACCGAAAGCCCCGTACCGAAACGGTTCAATATAAAACACGTACCGTTACACCCCTAGCAGATACAAATGACACATTCATGTTTTTGTGTAATGATGACAACATATGCTCGCGCGGACGATTGACTAGTTGATGGTTTTCTTTTCAAATGTTCGTTCATAGCCGTTGTGCTGCTATGATAGGCCATTTACGCTCGACACAGTGTGCATACAACATTATTAGGCCGTTTATTGAAATACTCCCACACTTTTGACCACTTTTGGCATGCTTTTCCCCCCTCGCTCGCACCGCTCGCATCGTCTTCTTTGATCGTCTGCTTTGCGCTTCGCCATGACGGTAGTGTGACGTAAATATGCGACGCGTCGACGCACAAAAACGGCGTCGACGTATTTACGTAACCGATGACGTCCACTACGTCGACGCGTCGTTTCAGCCTTAGTTGTATTCTCTGTGCATCACTTTTGCACTGAAGGATGGGGGTTTGAGGCAAATGCTCCAACTTTTTGAGTCCTCCAGTGTGGACAAATGTTGTCCAAATATGTGTCTTTTTACCTGTTGTGTTTATGTCTGCCCCCAGAGAAGCACTTAAAATGTGATTAGCTTTTCACTTTTTTTTGCCTACTTCTTCTTCTTCTCTCTCATATTGCCCAGCAGGCCTAGAGCTGGAATGCAAATAAATTGTGGCAAATGTCAGCCACGTTTCCCCCAATACCGTACCTGCTGGGCAAACAGCCCCCAGCGACGACAATACCTTGGCGGCTCAACACGTACCCACAGTGAAATTAACTATGCATCAAATTTCTATCAATGTTGGGGAATACGTACGCTGCAGCTGTGTGGTGTTGTGGTTCCAGAAATCTTAGCAAATGTGTGCAACTTAACTTGACACTCTGTAAAACAATAATATTGAAATAAACAGTATAATAATAGTGTCAATCATAGTGTCTGAATTAATGCATTATTGCATACGATTATTCACAAACAAATATCACATTCATCATGTATAAACACAGATTATTTTTATTGCCCATGCTCCTTTACCGGCTGGTTACTAGAAAAGTGTGGGTTGTTGATCAGGTCATTGCATACGCCAAATGCAAAGATGAGTGAGGAGACTGACTGGTGTGTGATTTCAATTCAAAATACAAATATTTGTTTTCCTTATCATCAAAACACAAAAAGTTTAAAACAGCATCCAAAAAGCAAGACACATTTTTGAGGCAGCCACTAGCCAGAATGCTACTAGTGTTTGCAGTAGTATCGACAAGCAGTGAATGACCAACAACAATGGTGGAGAGTACCCTTGCCATGTAGTCAATTGTTATTAATCGTGATTAATAGCAATTCAAAAGTGTGATTATTCCGATTAGATATAGTAATCATTTGACAGCACTAATTGAAATAAATATTTGGTGGGATTAATGATAACATTTACCAGCCTTTACTATATTTTTAGTAATTATTTTATGATTGCAAAAATATCATGGATATACAGTATATTCATAGACAGCAATTGTATGCATTGGCAGTTAATCATAATTACATACATAATTAATATTGACTATGATCTTTATGATAATTGTTATTGTTAACAATAATAATTGTAATACTAATGATAATAGTGCATACCCCTAAAAATGTGGTAAACTAGAAAATTCATGGAGAGGAGTAGTTTCTTCATTTTGGATAAATAACATATTGTTACGGATGGACCCCAAAGCAGAGACAGAGATGTCAAACTACATCCGTCCATTTTCTACCGCTTCTCCCTTTCGGTGTCGCTGGAGCCTATCTCAACTACAAACATGATGAAAAGCAAAAAAAAATCACTACAGAGAGTGGAAAACCTTTGAAGTTATTCAATGACATTAATTTATTGAATTTTATTTTCCTATTTAGTTAATGGCCTTGTATTTAATACATATCCCCCCCAAAAAACAATTACTGAAAATGTGTAATCATGGGCATAAATTCTGTTTTTTATAGTAGTCAACCACTGTGTACTGCCCACTACCGCCACCTACAAGATTGGAGAGTTGTTTCAGCCATACAATTACTCGTATATACAAATTGGTTTCTGCATCTTTAAATATAGACTTGAAGAAGTTGAAAAGTCAAAAAGTAACACTTGTGGTGTGTTTGTTCTCCAGTTGCTAGTTTTTTTGCTTCCCCCTACACGTCCCCCCTCTCTTTTTCAGGCTCTGGTGAACACAAACAGCTTTCGCCAAGGGATTTGCGGATGCATATGAACCAAGAGCGAGACTTTGGGAGCGCTGGGCGTGTCTTTTTGTTAATAGAATACGCATGGTCGCTTCTCCCCAGGGCTGTTAGCCATGAGAGGAGAATGAAAATGAAAATGTTTTGTTGCCGCTGGATTACCGCCGAGACATCTTTGGATTTTGACTCATGTATTCATGTCTTTAGGAGGAGTGAATGAATTGCCTTTAGAAGGTGCCGTTGCTCCACTTCATTCTGATTTTAAAGCACGGAAAAATAGCTGGCAGGTGGACCACTGGTGGTATATGGGCCGAGGAATACAAGTTTTTTTAAAAATAAAAAACCCTTTGCATTGGAGCCATATACGCAAGGAATAAGTGTACAAACACAAATGTATTTTTGAATGACAGCAAAAACAGTGGTCGAGAACTTGCAACTAAATAATCTTTTAAAGTGATTCCTAACTTTGGTTCCGGTGTCCTAAACAGGTCGTCTGCTATTTAAACGAGTGCATTTTTGTGCACTGTTTTTGCAATTGTAACACGTCTCGCTATGTTGAAAGTAAAACACTAAAAGTAAAATGAAAGTGTCAAAGTTTTGGGTATGGTTTTTGCCACAGTCATATTTTTCATACAATTTTTTGTACCTTAGATGTTTTTGTCTCGCAGCGAGACAACATTGACAGCTTCATTTCTCCGGCAGCCTCTGTGACAAATCCAGCTAGATCAATATGTTTTGATCAATTAAATTGCACTCTGTGTTGAAAGTAAAAAAAAGTACACGGCCAATTAAGTCAGAAAATGAGCTTTGCTCGTCTAATCTGCCACATTTTCTACGCCCAGGTAAACAAAGAAGACAAGGCGTCCTTCATTGCAAAATAATAAAAGCGTGCATTGTTATTATATGTAGCTTTATAGGAACTACACAATGCAAACAAAACAACAAATGTATTCTAATACACTGGCCAAATGTTACTTTAAAAAATGAAGTATTCTATAGCAGTAGATACATAACGTGTGTTTTGGTTGTAAATATGACGCGTCACTCTATTAGTCCTGACTATATGACCAGTGAAGAGCAGTAATAAGCTCCATGTATCTAAGCTACATAGCTTAACTACATTTTCCAGTAGATTAACTAAACTTTTTTAAATAATAGCTTTTCCTGTAGATTAGCTACTTTTAGACCCATGTAGCGAGGTATCTTACATTAAAGTACAATCTACAAAGAGAGAAAGTGGACTGTAAATCCACGCCCAAAAATATATGGAGAAAAAACAATGACCTGGATGAATGAGAACATCCATGATGATTGGTTGGTGTTCGTATGGTGATTCACAATTGGCTAAGGTTAGGGCGAAACATTACGGACTGGCCAATCAGAGGCAAGATAAGGCGGGTTATCGAAACGAGTAAATAAAATCATCTCTCCCACAGATTTAATTGTTCCTTTAGTGATGAATGTGAAGTGCAGTAAACCCACAATAATGCATGTCCTTAGTAATATTTAAACAAATGTACGAGAGAGAAAACAATGCCCAAACCTTAGTTTTTAGTTGCTTACTCTGTAAACCAAAATCAGAACTGCTCTCTTCCTCTAAGACGTCCGACAAAAATTTTAGGAAAACACATTATGGTGAGTTGAGTTCATGAAAAGTTTTACTGCACATAACCATTACCAACGTTTCCCAAACAACACGTAGGTCATTGTTTTGTTTTTTTGTCAAGATATAGATATATGCTGTTTTTTTACAGTAGGTCGAGAAAATGAATACCATTATTGGGATGGGCCAAAGAAAAAGCAAACTAAATAAATACATACAGTGGGATGCGGGGACCCCAAGAGGTAGTTGTAGGGCATACTTGCCAACCTTGACACCTCCGATACCGGGAGGTGGGGGGTGGGGGTGGTGGCGTGGTTAAGAGGGGAATATATTTAAGCTAGAATTTACCAACTCAAGTATTTCATATATATATATATATATATATATATATATATATATATATATATATATATATATATATATATATATATATATATATATATATATATATATATATATATATATATATATATATATATATATATATATGTATGAAATACTTGACTTTCAGTGAATTCTAGCTATATATATATATATATTTATTTATTTTATTATACATATAAATAAAATAAATACTTGAATTTCAGTGTTCTGGAGGCTATCCAGTAGATGGCAGTATTGTCCTGTTTAAGAGTGTCACAACTTTGCTTTTTACGGCAGACGAACTGCTTTACGGTAGACTAAACATGACTGCTGTTGTTGTGTGTTGTTACCGCGCTGGGAGGACGTTAATGAAACTGCCTAACAATAAACCCACATAAGAAACCAAGAACTCGCCCTCGATCATTCTACAGTTATGACATCATTGGGCAGGCAAGCTATTTATATTGTGGGAAAACGGACGTGAGAACAGGCTGTCCCCACTCAGGTCCGCATTGAGCTAGAGGGGGCGTGGCCTCCAGCTCCGGCTGAATACCGGGAGTTTGTCGGGAGAAAATTTCTGCCGGGAGGTTATCGGGAGAGGCGCTGAATACCGGGAGTCTCCCGGTAAAAACGGGAGGGTTGGCAAGTATGTATTCAGTATGTTGTAAAAAAGTATGTATTCAGTATGTTGTAAAAAAAACTGAAACTTTTACTGGGATTTTATTATAGAAACAAGTCTTGCTTTTCTTTTACTGTGAAACAGAAATTGGTGGAAACAACCTTCTTACCTGTTATTGACTATGGAGATGTGTTGTACATGAATGCTACTGCTGGTTGTCTCCACAAGCTGGATAGTGTGTACCACGGTGCACTGAGATTTATCACCAACTGCGCTCCCCTTACTCACCATTGCGTATTATACTCAATGGTTAACTGGACATCTTTATGTGCTCGACGCCTCAATCATTGGTATGTTTTCATCTACAAAACCATTCTGGGTATCACTCCATCTTATCTGTCTTGTCTTTTAACAAAGAAACAAGGAAGTCACAATCTTCGTTCAATGAATGTTCTGCAATTTGTCGTACCCAAAGTAAGAACTGAACTGGGCAAGAAAGCATTTAGGTTTTCAGCAGCGAAGGCTTGGAATAACCTACAATCGAATATTAAACTTCAAACCCTTGTTACGTTGAATGAGTTTAAAGCTTCTGCGAAAGGACTGCAGTCTACCTTGTCTGTATGCACATGTGTTATGTGAGCAAGTTTTAATGTCGTAAATGTGAATTTTTATGTATTTGTTTACTGTTTTTAATGTAACCTTGCTGCTGCCCTCTTGGCCAGGTCTCCCTTGGAAAAGAGATCTTTGATCTCAATGGGATTTTACCTGGTTAAATAAAGGCTAATAATAATAATAATAAGTATGTTGTAGGGTGTCCCCAGCTACACGACAGATAGTTAATAGTAATGGACCCTTATTGGGTCCATTTGTACACATTTGTACATTGATTTTATACATGTGGGCCCGTAAATATACATGTAAATGCTGTTAAATGTAGCAACCTTCTTTTGCAGTGTAGCTTGAAGTTAAAGTTAAAGTACCAATGATTGTAACACACACACTATGTGTGGTGAAATGTGTCCTCTACATTAGACCCATCCCCTTGTTCACCCCCTGTAAGGTGAGGGGAGCAGTGGGTAGCAGCGGTGGCCACGCCCGGGAATAATTTTTGGTGTATGCCTGAAAACGGTTCATGTGTTCCCTTTAGATCAGGGGTTTTCAACGTTTTCCATGCCAAGGAACCCGAAAAGGCTTTCGCTGCCTCAAAAGAGCAAACAAAATCCTGGCACACAGCTCTCACCCTGGTCAGCACTTGTTCAACCTTCTGCCATCAGGTAAGAGATTTTGATCACACAAGAGCAGGACAAACAGATTTAAAAAACGTTTTTACCTGACCCGTGGGCTGTCAAGATATTGAATCTGTACCAATAGTTTATACTGTTTTCCACTGTACCAGTGCTGTTCTTACTGGTATTGATGCATTTATTTCTAACATGTTATTTATTGTGTATATTGGATTTCAACTGCACCTAACAGAGTAGCCACCTTTTTTTTCTCACCATGCTCTCATATTTGATGACAAAGTGTTCTATTCTATTCCATCCTTTATAAAATTGTGTTTAAACTTAAACTGGTCTTAAAAGTACCTTGTTGTTGTGCAATACTAAGATATTCAAATAAAGTACAGTGTCGCTAATTTTTGCTGACAATTGGCAAGGTAATCGCTTTTTCTTTTTTTTAATCATGAGATGAGATGTAATGACACGCGTTGCTGCAGACAGCAGTCATACCAATCTTTCATTCTGAAGCAGAAGGGGAGGAGGCTGACTGATAGCATAATACTAGACCACATAAGTACTTCCACCACACTGTGACATCACACTGTGCCTGCTGTTAGACTACAAAACACAGTGTTCACCTACATCCAAAAACGCAAGGAACAGAAGTATCCAACATTGTAACAACATTTTTAAATTTGAAAAATAAACCATTATTAACATACTTAAAGAGACCCTATAGCTTGTATTCCGACACATGACTTCTTCCTGGAAGTGAAAAAAAGCGGTGGTCAACCAAGCCAAGATGGCTGTTGTGCAGCAAGTAGCGCGCAAACTGAGTATGCAAGGGGCCTAGATCTTCCAGCAAAAAGCAGATAGGAGCAAAATATCTAACTACTGTATGCAATAAAATATATCCCTATATATGATCAAAAAAGATTTGTTGAGAAATTTTAAGGATTATCCAAGGAGTTTGTAGACATGTCGAACTATATATCGTGCTCCAGATGTCATTCTACACGACAAAACAGATGAACATTTGGAAAAGCATGGAGGTCTACAGGTACAACGTCTGTGTCTGGCTGGGTCAAGGGAATTGGTATCAATACTCTCCCGGAAAAATATGGATAGTTTTTGCTCGGGTAAGGTTGCATTTCATGATTCAACTTTGTGTCTTTCATCCATGTGACAGCTCGACACCCCTGACTGCATATCCATTTAACAAACTAACAATTACTGAATCACCACCATATTTTTGTCCTGTTATCACATGTACTCTGACACTTGTGTACAAAATAAACAAGAAGGGAGACAAAGAAGCACACGTATCTCTTATATGTGACTTAGGGTTGTACGGTATACTGGTATTAGTATAGTACCGCGATACTAATGAATCATTTTCGGTCATATACCGCCTCTAAAAAGTACCAGTACCAAAATATTGGTATCAGGATAACACTAGTGTGACTGCCATCTACCGGTCACACTTATCATTTCACCATGTACCAACTAAAATAGCTTCGAGGTTTGTAAACACAACCAAAAATATTCCGTACCTTAGGCGCACCGGGTTATAAGACGCACTGTCGAGTTTTGAGAAAAGGAAAGGATTTTAAGTGCGTCTTACAGTCCGAAAATTACGGTACTACCCGAGATGCTTTGCCAGAGACGTTTGTGTGAAAATTTTAAAACAGATTATTAACAATGATAGATTAATCTGCATAACACGCCAATTTAACAGCCTGATATACATTTGTGCAAACAATACAAGACTAACAGCTATCTGATGTGTTGTGATTCAAGCTCTCTCTCATTCACACTTTCTGTTGCTCGACAGTAATCCTCTTCCTTTTCCAAGCAGCCATTTATCATTCCACCGCCACAACTCAAGCAAATTGCAGCCCATCAGAGAGACAACAATGCAAAAACAACAACAAAATAGAAAAGTATCTTACTTTTTTCTGAGATGTTTGTGTTTGCGTCTAATATAGTGATATGATGTAGTAGACAATGACTGCGTATGTCATGCATGTGGTCCACATTTATGTGTATACAGCTTCTTCCCTTGCTTATGTGTGCAGCAATAATAACTAAACAATAATATCAATAATTCAATGGTATATTTAATGAATTAATGGCAAATTTTTGCAGAGAATAAAAAAAACATACAATGTGTGTTAAGCAGCTTGATCTTGCTAAATTGTCTTTAATGAGGTGCAGTACACTAAATGTTTTTGATCCGCTCGCCTGCCAGCGCTTTTTCCTACAAGCTCCACTGAAGCAACGCAATTAAGCTCATTAACACGTTTGCCTGACAACACACTAACAGCTTTTTTGACCCAAAGTGAAACAAGACGAGCCAATGCAGAGTGCATATAGGGGTACTTTGACTTTTTTACAGAAGGAGTATATTGCTTTTGTCATATAGAGGATCTCTAAACTAATGTGTTTGAAGTGAGGTCCTTGAAACGGCAGATATATCCTGTGTCATAGAGATGATCTTTGGTCAGTGTATAGATGTTTTGATTAGCCTTTTTGTAGTTGGTCCTTAAAAACAGCAAGGTGTTCCCGTCACAGAGGATCTCTGACTAGGTTTTCTGCAGTAAAAACAGCAGAACGCTGCTGTCACAGAAATCTCTTTCTCTAAGGCTCATTACTTTCCTTCTGGCATGCCAAGTGCTGACCAAGCAGCAGCACGGTCCTGCATTCTCCACGTGTCCTTCAACCTTGTCCCCCTGGCAGGGGAAAAACCTGTCACCCATTTGGTCGTTGACACTCATTTAGCAAAGACGGTAGTTATATCCCAGCTCTTAAAGGCTGGCTGCATTACAGGATGACTCCTTAGTTTCATCCATGCCCTGTTAACTGCCTTACAGTCAGGATTTGACCCCTCTTGGGTGAAATACGACAGCTTGGTAAAAGTGCAGCAACGAGAGGCTGTGCACGGCTGGAAGTGAAAATGGATATTAATTTAAAGAGATAGGCTTAAACTAGACCTAAAGGAGGCACAATAAAGGCTCTGCGGGCTAAATGTGTCCCTCTTAACACCCCTCCACTGCTGACGTCCTCCCCCATCTGCATATTCCCAGAGTGACACAACTAGTTAGCTGGCCAATAAATCAAAGCCCGGCTGCCCAAATTGAACCTCCTAATGTAATTAATAAGTGCTAAAAGTGTTTAAGTGGCCGTGATTTTCACATGACACTTTAAAGGAACTTTTATCACACTGAATAAAAAACACAAACATGGCAGAAAAGACGGTGATGCATTTAAGCTAGTCAAAGATAGTCTATGTGACCAGGTGTACTGTAACGGCAACGCTCTGCTGTTGTTGGATTAAAATTATAGCTAAAGTAATTGTAGAATCATTGATAAATAATGATGTAGGTGAGAGCACAACTAATATACACACACCCCAGACACCATCTTCTTTAAGATAATAACTCAGAGGAAACAAATTGATGTAAAAAATATGTTTACAAATAAAATATCCACTGACAGTACTGGCATTGAGTGGAATTTAATTATAGATACTACAGATATACATCAATCAATCAATCAATCAATGTTCATTTATATAGCCCTAAATCACAAGTGTCTCAAAGGGCTGCACAAGCCACAACGACATCCTCGGTACAGAGCCCACAAAAGAAAAACTCACCCCAGTGGGACGTCGGTGTGAATGGCTATGAGAAACCTTGGAGAGACCGCATATGTGGGTAACCCCCCACCCCCTATAGGGGAGACCGAAAGCAATGGATGTCGAGTGGGTCTGACATAATATCGTGAAAGTCCAGTCCATAGTGGATCCAACATATTAGTGAAAGTCCAGTCCATAGTGGATCTAACATAATAGTGAGAGTCCAGTCCATAGTGGGGCCAGCAGGAAACCATCCCGAGGGAGACGGGTAAGCAGCGCAGAGATGTCCCCAACCGATGCACAGGCGAGCGGTCCAACCCGGGTCCCGACTCTGGACAGCCAGCACTTTATCCATGGCCACCGGACCTGTGTCCTCCCCCCTCCACAAGCGAGAGGGGGGCAGAAGAGAAAAGAAAAGAAACGGCAGATCAACTGGTCTAAAAAGGGGGTCTATTTAAAGGCTAGAGTATACAAATTAGTTTTAAGATGGGACTTAAATGCTTCTACTGAGGTAGCATCTCTAACTGTTACCGGGAGGGCATTCCATAGTACTGGAGGCCAAATAAAAAACGCTCTATAGCCCGCAGACTTTTTTTGGGCTCTGGGAATCACCAATAAGTCGGAGTTCTTTGAATGCAGATTTCTTGCCGGGACATATGGTACAATACAATCGGCAAGATAGGCTGGAGCTAGACCGTGTAGTATTTTATACGTAAGTAGTAAAACCTTAAAGTCACATCTTAAGTGCACAGTAAGCCAGTACAGGTGAGCCAGTATAGGCGTAATATGATCAAACTTTCTTGTTGTAGGCAAAAGTCTAGCAGCCGCATTTTGTACCAACTGTAATCTTTTAATGCTAGACATAGGGAGACCCGAAAATAATACGTTACAGTAATCGAGACGAGACGTAACGAACACATGAATAATGATCTCAGCGTCGCTAGTGGACAAAATGGAACGTTACCTTAACATAGTCCGATATCACATTGTTATGGGAGACGCACTGCATCCTGTCAGTAAGATAAGAGTTAAACCAAGACAAGACTAAGTCTGACATACCAATACGTGTTTTGATACGCTCTAATAAAATATTATGTTCGACGGTATCGAACGCAGTGCTAAGATCAAGAAGCAGCAACATAGATGACGCATCAAAATCCATCGTTAGCAATAAATCATTAGTCATTTTTGCGAGGGCTGTCTCCGTAGAGTGATTTGCCCTGAAACCGGATTGAAAAGGTTCACAGAGATTGTTAGACACTAAGTGTTCATTTAGCTGCTGTGCAACAATTTTTTCGAGGATTTTCGAAATAAAGGGAAGGTGGGACACCGGTCGGTAGTTTACCATGAGGTCAGAATCGAGGTTAGGTCTTTTGAGCAGAGGATGAATAACCGCTTTTTTGAATGCTAGGGGAACAGTGCCAGAGGAAAGTGATAAGTTTATAATATTTAGCACTGATGGACCTAATATTACAAACAGTTCCTTGATAAGTTTCCCAGGAAGTGGGTCAAGTAAACAGGTTGTTTTTTTTATCCCACTTAAACGCCGTAATAATTCCTCTAATGTTATTTCATCAAAAAGAGAGACAATATTTTGGAGGGCAGTATCCGTCGTACATACAATCGTATCTGCGTTAATAGAACCCAGTTGTAGCTGGGATGCATTGTCTTTAATCTCCTTTCTAATGAGTTCAATATTCTTATTAAAGAAATTCATAAAGTCATCTGCCGAGTGGGTGGAGCTACTGTGAGGAGTCCCTTGTTGGGTTAGCGATGCTACTGTACTAAACAAAAATTTAGGATCGTTTTTGTTGAGGCGGATGAGATTTGTGTAATATTTAGCTTTAGCTAAGGTAAGCATGAGTTTATAAGTTATTAAGCTATCACTCCATGCTTGATGGAAAACCTCAAGTTTAGTCGCGTGCCATTTGCGTTCCAGCTTTCTACATGATAATTTATGAATTCTAGTTTCTTCTGTAAACCATGTGGTGCGCCTTTTAGGGGCCCTTTTTAGCTTTAGCGGTGCTATACTATCAATGGTTTCGCGCAGGGCGTCATCAAAGTTGTTAGTGAGGTTATCAATAGAGCCCACATCATTTGGGAATGGTAGGTCAGCAAGAGTCATCGTTGTGGCAGCATTAATGTTGTGGCTGCTATAGCAGTTATTATTATTATTAGCTTGTTGACAATGAGTCAAAACTTCGAATTTTATAAGGTAATGATCGGACATTACTTTAGTATACGAGAGTACCATAACTTTGGAGGTGGTGACACCCCTGACAAGCACTAGATCTATCGTATTACCGTTGCGATGTGTGGGTTCATTTATTATTTGTGTAAGACCACAGCTATCAATTATAGTCCGGAGCACTGAGGGTCCGATGGGGTATTCATATGGATATTAAAGTCCCCCATTATGATTATATTGTCGGCGTGCGTCACTAGATCAGCAACGAACTCTGAGAATTCACTGATAAAGTCTGAATAGGGCCCTGGGGGTTCAAAGTTCAAGGTCCAAGGTTCAACTTTATTGTCCTCGTGGGGAAATTTGTCTTGGGCACAGTGCATCATTGCTTTCTTAACATACACAAAAACAACAGAACAAAAACACAAGCACAGACACAACCACAACCAGACAACTAACGTTTAAACATCAGAAAATGGAGCTTGATAGACATAGGTGGCACTTTAATGTAGGCATAAAATCTACAGTATGGAGATAAAGATAAAGTGCCAGTGTGCATTGCACTAGAGCTCATAGATAAAGTGCTATGTGCTAAAGTGCTATGTGCTAAAAAGTGCTAACCTATCTTATTAACATTCTATTGCACCTTGTTGGTCAGCTTAATGGAGGCTGGGACAAATGATAATTTAAGGCGGTTCGATTTGCATAGTGGGACCCGGAGTCTTCTCCCTGATGGCAGGGTTCTATATTCAGGGAAGAGTGGGTGTTGTGAGTTGGCAATAATTTTCTTAGCTTTTTTCCTAACTGCCTGCTCATAGATGCTCTGTATAGGCTCATATTCTTTCCTCCCTACGATTTTCATTGCCATTTTATGCATGCCGGCCAGTTTGCTTTTTAGCTTAACGGTTAGGTTGCCAAACCATGAGGTGATCCCGTATCTAATGATGCTCTCTACAATGGCACGGTAGAAAATCATCATGATGTGGGTGCTTACGCACCCACATCATGATGATTTTCGGTAGATAACAGCCAGGTCGAGAGGCAGCAGTGTGACAGACCTCATAGTAAGCACCTCAAACGATTTATATTTATTATTTATGTTAGGGGTAAGGTTAAAGTTTTCATTGTATATTAGTGCGACCTCCCCCCCCCATCCCTTTTAAAGGGACGGGCAACATGTGCATTTGTATAGTTAGGAGGAGATGCCTCATTTAGCGCAAAAAAAAAGAGTCTGGTTTGAGCCATGTTTCGCTAAGACCAATGACGTTAAGATTGTTGTCGCTAATGACCTCATTAACTAATAACATTTTGGGAGACGATCCTATGTTTAAAAAGCCCATATTATAGGTATTGGGCTGTTTTGACGAGTTTTTTGTTGAAATTATCCATAGTAGCAATATTAATAATGTTGCGTTTATTATGCGTAGTGCACTTTAAATAGTTTCGACCATATCTAGGAATTGATATGACAGGAATTTTCAGATTGTTTGCTTGGTGCTGCGATAAACTGAACGCATCATAATTTGCCACCTCAGTAGATTGCATGTCTACCACTGACACAGTCACAAAAGAAAAAACATTATGTGAGTTGTGTATTATTCTAAGAGAATTGCTATGTGTGCATGGATTATCCAGCCTGGCGCTGGCTAGTTCTAGCTTAACTGACTCCTCACCCGGACTAGCAGACTCTGTAATTGCCTGTGACCGGGCTTGCTCTAGTGTAGTTAGTCAAGTGTGACTCAAACAGTAGTCTATGTTCCTAGGCAGGATGATGGCGCCTTCCTGGTTAGGGTGAAGGCCGTCTCTCATCAGCAAGCCTGGTTTGCCCCAGAAAGAGGGCCAATTATCAATAAACGTTAGTCCCTGTTGTCTACAGAAGATAGCCAGCCACTTGTTAAGCGAGACTAATCTGCTATATCTCTCATCATTGCCTCTCGCAGGCAGGGGGCCAGAGACAATTACTCGATGCGTGGACATCTTTTAGCGAGATCACAAGTTCTGGCTATTTTTCTCTTTGTAATCTCTGACTGTCTCATCCTAGTGTCATTGGAGCCAACGTGTACAACTATATTCACATAACTAGTGGTGCGATTAGCCTGTCGTACGTGTTTACTCGGCCTGTTGCGAGTTAGCTCCCTAAGATTAGCTTCAATGTCAGGTGCTCTGGCCCCGGGAATACACTTAATTGTGGCTGGTTTGCTAAGCTTTATGTTTCGGGTGATGGAGTCCCCTATGACTAAGGTGTGGTGCCCGGTAGACTAGGGTGTAGGACTAGCTAAAGGGCTAAACCTATTATGCGTCGCAACCGGTACACCGTAGTTTAGGACTGCTATAAACTGGGCTAGTTAGCTCGCTACAGCTAACGCTAGCAGATGTGTCCGCAACATCTAAAGTTACAAGATTACTCTGCTCTAACTGGCAGACACGGCCCTCTAGCAGAGCCAACCTATCCATGAGTAAGGTGCACGAAACGCAGGAAGCCATACTCTCTGTATTTTCTGTCACCGAGTGAAGTTCCTGCTGTCTTCAGGGAAGTGGTCACGGTGTGCGGGGGTAGATTCCTTCCGACACACATCTGACATCTGACCCATATATGTATTCAAACCTGTTCATCCTCAGTTTTACTGGTAAGGTCTATTCTGGTGTACTGAAGAAGAGAGTCTGCCGGAGAATCGAACCTCAGATTTAGGAGGAGCAGTGTAGTTGTTGTCCTGGTCGTAGAACTCTGGGCCAGCTCTTTACTCTCTGCAGGGTCCTTGAGGGTGCATGGGAGTGTGCCAAACCAGTGTTTGTGGACGAGAGAAGTTCTCTGGGACTATGGGGTATCGGACCACCTGATTGCGGGAGTCTGCTCCCTGTATGATCAGTGTCAGAGCTTGGTCTGCATTGCTCAATAAATCGGATCAGTTTTGCCAGGGCCTTTGTCTTTAATTCTGCAACTTCAACGCAGTCAGGGCGTTGAGGGGATCCACTTTGGTGGCTGCAGGAGTATGTAGAATATTGTGGCAAATATACACTTAAACACAATATATGTAGGTTCACGTTCTCAAACTTCCTCTTCAACCTTTGTTCTGCCCGGAGCAAACACCCAATGTGTCAGCCTGACTCCCAGCAAGACCTTCTTGCTGTGAAAAGACTATGAAACTGTTATGGCTATTATAATGTTGACTCTCTGTGTCCCATAAACTTAAAACTAATATTACGCATCTTATAGTTTTAACTTAGTGCGACCATGAAGTTCTCTCGCCCAGATGGACTTTGTTTTGCATGGACTATAAGAAGAAAGAATAATTATGGATAGAGGCTCAAGTTGCTCGCTCATAGCTAGCTGATTGCTGACTGAGACCAATGCCGCATTTGCCGGTGAACATTGCAAAATAAATTTTGTCAAATCTTTTGAGGAAGTCCTGGCTTCTGACTGTTCAATCAAAGAACACAGGTAGAGTCACAAAGGTAGGTCACTACTTGTTAGAGACCTACTTGAAGTCAGCAGGACCTACTTGATGTGGTCCATCTGGCCGCAATCTTGAGCTATCACTAGATCTGTTCGCAGCCAAGTGTGAAGCAACTGGGATGGGAATCAGCAGCATTAAGTCCGAGCCCATGCATGGTTCTCACCCAGTAAAGGATGGGGTGCTATCTCCGGGTTGGGGATGATATCCCAACCCAAGTGGAGGAGTTCAAGTCCTTTCGTGTCTTGTTCAGTGAGGGGAAGAGTACATCGTGAGATTAACAGGTGGATTGGTGTGGCGTCTGCAGTGATGTGGACTGTGCATCCGTCCGTTGTGGTGAAGAGGCAGGTGAGCCGGAAGTCAAAGCTCTCAATTTACCCGTGGATCTTTGCATCTACCCTCACTTATGGTCATGAGCTTTGGGTTGTGACCAAAAGGATAAAATTGTGTGTACAAGCGGCCCAAATGAGTTTCCCTCGTAGGGTGGCGGGGGTCTCTCCTAGAGATAGGGTGAAGAGCTGCTGTTTTAGAAGCCGTGTGCTAAACAGATGCAGCTCTCATGAAACACTAAAGGTGTATTGTTGGCAGTTTTTGGATGGTTTTTCAGAGGGCTTTGTGGGCAGAATATAGGAATTCCCATTGAATCCATTATCAACTGACTTTAGCCAATGTTTATTTACGATTTAGAATGCATTGAAAAAACATGTGTTCTTGTCTTAAAAAAGTGTGGTTCCCCTTTAAAAGGGAACTGCACATTTTTGGAATTTTGCCTATCGTTCAATATCATTATGAGACACAAAACACCAGATGTATTTTTTTTTAACAATGCATTCTAACTGGTAAATAAACTTAAATAAAAGTCCGCTTACAACAGCGCCAATGGGAGGTCCTTCGTTCTGCCCATAAATCCCTCTAAATACTATCGACAAACCACCAACAATAATCCATTTACATTTCGTGACTTGAACACTAACCAAGTATTAGTGATATTGTTATAGTAAGCGCTAACGCAGACAAATTATCGATAGCGGCGCTGTGATCATAGAGCGTTCACAAGCTTGTCCTGCTATTTTGACATCGACTGGTGAGCTGCTTTCTCGCCTCGCAGCTGGTGAAAGTTTATTGTAGATAAAAAATAATGCCTCTTTGTCACATGGTGTTGGTGACGAACCCCACGATGCAGAGAAGGCAGGATTGGTGCAGGAAAACATGATTTAATGTCCACAATAAAGAAAAAACACAAACCAGGAACTAGGAACAGGCAAACTTGAAACAGGAACCAGAAAACAGAAAAACTGGAAATAGCTAACGGCTAACAGGATCTGGCTAACAGGAAAACACAAAGCATGGAGCTAGGAGACAGCAAACTGTAAACAGCTATAGGAATCAGCCAACAGGAACAGCTTACCGCAAAGAACGACATTGACGAGTATTAGCACGACAGGTAGTGATGACAATCACATCGACAGGTTGTAGCTCTAACGACAAGTATTAGCGACAATACTCCAGCCCAGACTGGATGGCAAGGCAGGTTTAAATAGCAGCTGGCTGATTGACACCAGGTGTGGCCAGGTGCCAATCAGCCACAGCTGAGGGAAAACAGCACTCAGGGAGAAAAGCAGGAAATAACCAAAATAAGAGCGCTGACAGGAAATAACCAAAATAAGAGCGCTGACAGGAAATAAAGACAGAGGAAAAACTAAAACATAACCAAACTGTCAGGGACAACCCTGACACTCTTATCTCGATAGTAGAAGGATGAGGACATACTCTGACGATTTGGTCATTATTGCCATTCAATTTACACCCGGGAATGGTGAGAACGACACGAAAATCACTTGGTTTCACCCCCCAGTAAGAGCAGACATTGTACAGTAAGTGATGTTTTATTATGTTTGTTGTCTTTCATGATGTTTGCAGTGAGTAGTCTTCGAAGGAAAAAGCAAACGTGATGTGTTTTGGAAATTAATGCGCTGCCGTATGCTTAAAATTATCAAAATTCGTAATTATTACATGTTATTATGAATATGCCTGTTACTACATTACATATATACTTACAGCATGTATATAAAACCTAGACGGAGGTGTTTGGATGTTTGTTTTAAGCGCTTTATAGGCAGAATTTTTGCAGACTTTTGCTCGCATTTATTTACTTGTTGGAATGCATTAAATAAGAAGGATTGATGTATACTTGTCTTACATAATGATTGTGAATGATAGGGAAAAAAAGAAAAAAAAAGTGCAGTTCCCCTTTAAGGACCTTCTGCAGAAAACAAAAAAGATATATAGAAATGTTTGACTGGCATCCTCTCAGTAGCATACAGTCAACTTGATTCTGCAACATTGTCTTACAAGAAAAGCATCTTAAGCAAACTTTTGCTGGTAAAAACATGAACCAGAGGAGGTTATATGATGCAAGAATCAGAATCAAATATGATATTTCAGGGGAGGGGTCAGGTGGAACAATGCAGATGAGTCTGGGTGACGTAGATAAATTCACTTTATCCCGAGCAACCCGGAGGCTCCAAAGCATACAGAAAAAAAATAATAGGGCCATTTGCAGCATGGAAGGTTGCCAGATCTGCTTGTGAACAGATGCTGAGCAAAAATAAATAAATAAATACAAATAAAAAGAACTTGCACATGCCAGCGTGCCTTGCGGCATTGACAAATACCAGCTTATTTTACTGAGCAAAGAGATCAATAAATCCATGGCCCCCACTCTGTTCAGCCACCATTCAAGATTGATTTCCCCCGCTTGAACTCATTGATTGCCGCGTACCTTCACAGTCGTAACTTTCCTAATTGCACCTGAAAAAAACCCAATAAAAATCAGGTGTTGATTGTGGTTGGAGCTTGTCATCACCAGTTGGCACATCGATGCAAAGACGAGAATAGGAAGATGACCCCAAAGCTGCTCAAATCAATCATTTTGAGCTCATGTCGCATCGACTAAAAGGATGTTAATTCAGTATGTAGGGCAGGATGTTTAATTTGTGGCCCGTGGGCCAAATCTGTGTCATCAGACACAGATTTGAACCGTGGCCTCTAAACCGAGGTACGTACCGAACCGACATTTTTGTGTACCGTTACACCCCTAATATACATACAGTATATGTATATATAAAATAATGTTTTCCATGGTGGCCTTCCAACATGCCTTGGTGCCCTAAAATCTGAGCCCTCCTTTAAGGCAACACTTGCCTTGACCTTAAAATGTTTTAAATTGGAGGCCTGCCTGCCCATGAAGTCAGATCAAAACTAAGACAAACAGTAGATTCCTAAACACAGCATATCACATTTTGATTGTCTGTCTTTAAAAACAGCAGAGAACACCTGTCATTTAGAGCCTGGGTTCTCAAAGTGGGGTACGCCAATTGTCACATGGGTTACAAGTGTAATATATTAAATTAAAAACAGCGTGACTACATGAGTGAAATCCTGAGTTGTGCAGTCTGCTTGAATAGCTCATCTTGTGAACAGTGCCTGTACACAGCGCAGGGAGCACAGTTCATTCACTACGGATGGCACTTTTCACATTTAAATCAATACAGAACAAATTCTCGATACCAGAAGATGTGAGAAAGGCCTCAACTTTGGCAGTGTTCAAATCCAAGCTGAAAACACTTATTTAGTTGTGGATAAGACAACTGAAAGTATTTTATTTACAGTATTTGATTGATTTTGATTTAAGATTATTTTTTAAGATTATTTAGATGATTTATTTATTATTTTAAGATGATATCTGATTTTAATTTGAGTTAGTATTTTATATCTTTATTTTTGCCTTCTTTTAATTTTCTGTAAGCACTTTAAATTCTCCTTTGTACAAATTATGCTCTATAAATAAAATTGCCTTTCCTTGCCCTACCTGGGAATTGATACCGGTTTCAACTGTACCCCTTTTCTGTACTTGTGTTCAAATGTGCTGTTAGTAAATGTTAAAATTGTCCAAAAAACTATTGATATATTATATCCTTCATTTAACACTGAACTGTGCTGTCCAGTTATCTTGTGGTCTTAAACTTCTGTGTCTTATTTGCAAGTACTATACTGTACTGTATTATACAGTATAGTAGACCTTGCAAGCAGTTGCAATTCCAAGACGTTAGATGGCGGAAGTGTATAGACAATAGTGTGTCACCATAGCCAGGAAGTAGTCTTTGCCTTTAAGATGACTGTGTCGGTCTTCTCTTTTGTTGAGCCCTACAAAGTGTTCATACTGTATTGTATTTATTACACACCAGCTGTTTGATTGTAACGTGCATCTTAATTGTAGTTTTCATTACCACATTTGGAGGTGTTGAAATTGCTCTGTAAATTCGCAAATGCCAGTCTTTAGCATGTCTATGACAAATCCAATGTAAATTAGCATCGAGCTAGAGTATTTTGAAAAGTGGAACGGTACTGTACTTTTGAGTGCCTTCTTCTTGTTTTGTTGGCATAGAACATTGTAACATTACCGAGAGGCAGTCAGGCTGAGTCCGCCCCGAGTGCTTAAGCCAAGTGTGCAAGGGGACCTGACATCACCTGTAACAAAGGTATCAAAATATGGCACTGATTGATTTAACGTGAATGAAGACAGAATTTTGTTAGTACCTATAAAAGCACCAAAGTCGGTACACAATTCTATCCTGCACAGACACAACATTGTTCATTGTCCTGCACGTGTTATACGAGCAAATAAGTAAGTTTGATGATTATGTTGTTTAGTCATAAGTATTGTATTCATACTGTCTTATATGAAAGCTGGTCTTAGTATTCAGTGCATTATTTGAGCTATAAGCCTATCATTTGTTTATTGACTGATTACACTGACAATAGTATATGTGCAGTTAGTTAGAGTGTCCGCCCTGAGATCGGTAGGTTGGAGTTCAAATCCCAGCCGAGTCATACCAAAGACTATAAAAATGGGACCCATAACCTCCCTGCTTGGCACTCAGCAACAAAGGGTTGGAGTTGGGGGTTAAATCACCAAAATGATTTCCGGGCGCGGCGCCGCTGCTGCCCACTGCTCCCCAAGGGGATGGGACAAATGCAGAGGACAAATTTTACCACATCTAGTGTGTGTGTGACAATCATTGGTACTTTAATCTTAATCTTTAATAGTATATGTGCAGTTACTCATGCTTATCATTTAACGGTGTATTTGTGGCTGTCTGTTGCTTTGTCGTGTACATCAGTGTTTTTCAACCTTTTTTGAGCCAAGGCACATTTTTTTCATGGAAAAAATCCGGAGGCACACCACCAGCAGAAAAAATTAATAAATGAAGCCAATATTGAAAATAAAAAGTTGTTTTCGCAATTGTTGGATATGAATTCAAACTGTAACCAAGCATGCATCACTATAGCTCTTGACTCAAAGTAGGTATACTGTCACGACCCGTCACACCAAGCCGTGACTTAATTTAAGTTTTTTGGTGTTTTCCTGTGTCTAGTGTATTTTAGTGGCTTTTCGTGTTTTGTTGGTATTTTCCTGTAGCAGTTTCATGTCTTCTTTTGAGCGCTATTCCCTGCACGTGCTTTGTTTTAGCAAAAAAGACTTTGATTAAGTTGTGCGGATGCTATCCTTCTTTGTGAGGACATTGTTGATTGTGATGTCATGTTCGGCTGTACCTTGTGGACGCCATCTCTGCTCCACACGCCATAAGTTTTTGCTGTCGTCCAGCATTCTGTTTTTGTTTACTTTGCAGCCAGTTCAGTTTTAATTTAATTTTGCACAGCCATCCCTAAGCCTTTTCTTAGCGGCACCCGCCTTTTGTTTATTTTTGGTTTAAGCATTACATAACCTTTTTAACTGCACACTGCCTCCCGCTGTCGTCTGCATATTGTGAACAGACAAACCATTGTTGTCGTTACCGACATCTACAAAGCAATTAGCTACCTGCTACCACCTACTGATATGGAAGAGTATTACACAGTTACTCTAGATAGTACAGACACTCAACAACGGCACATTATTTGCGGATTATAACTACTGTTTTGCAAAAATATTTTTAACCCAGTTAGGTGAAATCACAATCTCCCACAGCACACCAGACTGTATTTCACGGCACACCAGTGTGCCGCGGCACACTGGTGTGGTTGAAAACCACTGGTGTAGATAACCGCTGAAAGTTGATACTTTCTTAAACTGGCGGATGTATTCAGCCACAACGTGTTATGTGTGCAAAAGTTGTGTCGCACAACTCAAACCCTTCATTGAAACCAAGCATACTCATTTAAATAAATAGTATTTCCTTCTTATTTATCTATCAAGACAAGCCTTGTGATCTAAATGAGTTCCAAGTAAAATGCAGATTCTTAGGAAAATGTACATTTCACCTAATGTAAATGACTTATTCATTCCGGCTCTTTCAGGTGTGTCATCAGCGTGACGGACGGGCGAGACATTTGGTTTCTGACATAGAAGATCAACCGCTGACATTTGCTGACCTGTTCCCATGCGGTTGCCTTTGAAAAGCCTCATAAATACGTCATGGCAGCAAACCTTACGACCAATTTTGAGAAAGCGGAGATAAAACTAACACGGCTAATCTGCACATTTCATGCATCATTAACAACAGCAGTTCATGGGAGCGAGGAGAAGGTCGTTGCAAAGCGGAATGGCGTCACACCAGTCTGGAATCAGATCACTCTGCTGTTTTTAGTGACATAATGCAAAAAGTACAAAACAATACACCAATATTAGTGTATTGTTATATGACAACAGTTCTAAGAATCTGCTGCAAAAACGCTTTTGCTTCAAGTCTGAACTCCACACGGACCTTAAGCTTTGTCTTTTATTTTAAAAGTGTTCGACTGGTTCCCAGTTTTCTGGCCATCCTGCAGTGACAGGAGGTGGTCCTGTCAGAAATACTTAAAAACACACACCAGAGTGGGCGACAATCATGCAGCGTCAGGTGGGTTTTTTTTCACAAAGCCAACAATTAAAACGGATGAGGAGAATTACAGCGGCGAAAGTGTGTCATTAACTCGCAGGGGACGCGGGAACAATGCACTGTAGTTTCCAAGGTGGCGTCAAAGATAGGCCTCAAATTCTCCCCAGTCCTTACCTACTGTGGGTGGATCCCCCCGCCCATACTCTAATTACATATTGTGCTAATAAAGGGATTGGATTATATCACACCTTTAAACTTTTACCTCAACTAATGTCTAATAAAGTCAAACATTAAAACAATATATTTACACTAGCCAAGGATGCTCTATACCAGAGGTCCTTAACAAGAAGTCTGTGATGGTCGGTGGTACTGCAGGAGGGTCATGACATTTTTGGTTGATTAGACTATATTTAAAAATATATACCGTATATTTTGGACTATATGACACTTAAAATTATTTTTATTTTCTCAAAATTCAACTGTGCGCATTATAACTTGGTGCGTGTAATGTATGTATTAATTCTGGTTGTGCTTATCAACCTCGAAGCTATTTTATTTGGTACATGGTGTAAGGATAAGTGTAAACAGTAGATGGCAGTTACACTTAAGAGATACGTGTGGTCTGCAGGTTGACGCCTGTTCAATTGACGTCAGTGGATTATCCATATATGGTGAAGGTTTACCCTAAGTACTTTGCACAGGTCTGCCATTGTAGTCCGACGATGTAGTCAAAAAGCCCCTTTTTCTCTATTCTCTTCTTGTGGGGCATCCATCCCCTGCTGTTGCAATTTCTAAAATAAAGTAGCACACAGTTCAAACTTGTATCTGTCAGTAGACTCTCTATGGAAGGGTTAAAAACTACTGATACATCAAAGATGACGGGGAGAAGACACTGTTGAATTTCATGGCTGCAACACGTGACAAAGTAGTTGGGAAAGGGCATGTTCACCACTGTGTTACATGGCCTTTCCTTTTAACAGCACTCAGTAAACGTTTGGGAACTGAGGAGACACATTTTTTAAGCTTCTCAGGTGGAATTCTTTCCCATTCTTGCTTGATGTACAGCTTAAGTTGTTCAACAGTCCGGGGGTCTCCGTTGTGGTATTTTAGGCTTCATAATGCGCCACACATTTTCAATGGGAGACAGGTCTGGACTACAGGCAGGTCAGCCTAGTACCCGCACTCTTTTACTATGAAGGCACGTTGATGTAACACGTGGTTTGGCATTGTCTTGCTGAAATAAGCAGGGGCGTCCATGGTAACGTTGCTTGGATGGCAACATATGTTGCTCCAAAACCTGTATGTACCTTTCAGCATTAATGGCGCCTTCACAGATGTGTAAGTTACCCATGTCTTGGGCACTAATACACCCCCATACCATCACAGATGCTGGCTTTTCAACTTTGCGCCTATAACAGTCCGGATGGTTATTTTCCTCTTTGGTCCGGAGGACACGACGTCCACAGTTTCCAAAAACAATTTGAAATGTGGACTCGTCAGACCACAGAACACTTTTCCACTTTGTGTCAGTCCATCTTAGATGAGCTCAGGCCCAGCAAAGCCGAGTGCGTTTCTGGGTGTTGTTGATAAACGGTTTTTGCCTTGCATAGGAGAGTTTTAACTTGCACTTATAGATGTAGCGACCAACTGTAGTTACTGACAGTGGGTTTCTGAAGTGTTCCTGAGCCCATGTGGTGATATCCTTTACACACTGATGTCGCTTGTTGATGCAGTACAGCCTGAGGGATCGAAGGCCACGGGCTTAGCTGCTTACGTGCAGTGATTTCTCCAGATTTTCTGAACCCTTTGATGGTATTACGGACCGTAGATGGTGAAATCCCTAAATTCCTTGCAATAGCTGGTTGAGAAAGGTTTTTCTTAAACTGTTCAACAATTTGCTCACGCATTTGTTGACAAAGTGGTGACCCTCGCCCCATCCTTTGTGAATGACTGAGCATTTCATGGAATCTACTTTTATACCCAATCATGGCACCCACCTGTTCCCAATTTGCCTGTTCACCTGTGGGATGTTCCAAATGAGTGTTTGATGAGCATTCCTCAACTTTATCAGTATTTATTGCCACCTTTCCCAACTTCTTTGTCCGGTGTTGCTGGCATCAAATTCTAAAATTAATGATTATTTGCAACAAAAAAAAAGTTTATCAGTTTGAACATCAAATATGTTGTCTTTGTAGCATATTCAACTGAATATGGGTTGAAAATGATTTGCAAATCATTGTATTCCGTTTGTATTTACATCTAACACAATTTCCCAACTCATATGGAAACCGGGTTTGTATTACCCAGGCAATTATTCCAAAAACTCAAATTCCTTTAAATACACATTAACATGAATGTAACACACTGTAGTGTAGTTTAGAAATAGCAGTGGCATGGACACCGTACTCCCAGTACCTTGCAAGTTTAAAAGAAATCATAAATAAATATTTATATTATTGTATCCATGTTAGCATTTCAGATAGCTAATGATTATGGTTGTAGTTACCTGCTAGCAATTAGTTTACCCGTTGCTAGCTACCATGACAGTTAGCTAGCGATTAACGCGCTGGTTGTCAGCTAGCAATTACCACATTAGTTGCCAGCTAGCTTTTAGCGGTAATATACTATATTATTTGACTATCTTAGTATTGCACAATAGCAAGGTAAATATAGGATCAGTCTAATTTAAAATACAATCAAAATTGTATGTGTATAATTTTGTTTGGCATATACAGGGCGTCAAAAAGTTTGAAGAATGGGGGGCTGAGGCCCACAAGGCCACCTGCTCAGTGGCCTTGTGGTTAGAGTGTCCGCCCTGAAGTCGGTAGGTCGTGAGTTCAAACCCCTGCCGAGTCATACCAAAGACTATAAAAACGGGACCCATTACCTCCCTGCTTGGCACTCAGCATCAAGGGTTGGAATTGGGAATTAAATCACCAAAAATTATTCCGAGGCATGGCGCTGCTGCTGCCCACTGCTCCCCTCACCTCCCAGGGGGTGAACAAGGGGATGGGTCAAATTTCACCACACCTAGTGTGTGTGTGACAATAATTGGTACTTTAACTTTAACTTTCTTGTGATGCGAGCAAAATATGTTTGCACTTGCAAGATCGTTACGCTCACAACTTTTTGGCAATGTATTACAATTACACAACAAAGACTGAATACATCTAAATCAGGGGTGTCCAAACTTTTTCCACTGAGGGCCGCACACGGAAAAATTAAAGCATGCGGGGGCCATTTTGATATTTTTCATTTTCAAACCATAACAAAATATATGGATTTTGTTTGTTTTTTACCTTTAGGGCTCCGGGGACCATAAAGGGTATAAGTCATTAAAATGTTAAAAACAAGTCAAATTATTATTTTTTTTATTTATATAACGCTTACAGTAAATCTGTACAGTATATCAACTTCAGGTTGATATAAAGTTTAAAAAAACAAAAAGGTTTTATGCCTTTTCTGTCAAAGACAACTTAGTTTTTTATAATAAAACTGCAATATGCAGTATTTCCCCCACTGCCCAAAACATTCAGAAAGCAATGTTTGATGTGAAGTAATTAGAGCCTTAAAAATATCAATAATGCAGGACACCATTGATTTTAATTCATTATTATTTTTGAGTAATCACAGTGAAAAGATAAATAAAATCCCATTAAATATATTTGGGATCCAAAAGGTGGCCCACTCAGAAAGTGATACATTTTTTTCAGTTAAGTTACGAGCTCAACTTCAGATATATCTGTCGATTTTACGTTTGAACTATTATTTGGTTTGTTTTATGCTCTTTTGTCAAATAAAATGTTGATGATTTTGTATGGCAACCACACAATATATGCAATATTTCCCACATAAAACATTTTAAAGTAAAATATTTGAAATAATTGGAGCCTTGAATAGGTCAATAATTCATTATAACATTGATTTTTTTTGTTTTTTTGGAGCAATGGCAAAGAAAGAAAAAAGAAAGATAGACAAAAGAAAAAAAAACATGCATGGTAGCTTTGTGTCAACATTGCAACTTTTTCTACTTAGATTTCACCTCATTCCACTTTTTTAAATGTTTTTTTAATTTTTGCAATAGCTTTTCCAGAATGTGTGGCAGGCCGGTAAACAATTAGCTGCGGGCCGCAAATGGCCCCCGGGCCGCACTTTGGACACCCCTGATCTGAATGGTTGAAAGTGGAAGTGTAAGAAAGCTTTAGTCATCTTTAGTAAACATGAAATGGCCCAAACACATACGGACAGTGTTGTTGCATGAAAAAGCTAGCAGGCAACTTGCAAACGTTAAGTGTAAACAAACTTGTACAGCACTACAGAGTTGACCTGAAAACAGTGGTGGAAAGAAACTTTCTTGCCTGGAAAACAGGGGCTGGATGTCCACTCAAAGATGTGTTGTTACTGTATTACAATTACACAGCAAATACTGAAGAAATCAAAATTGTTGAAAAGCAATATTGTTAGTTTCCTGTTATTAATGTATTGGTAATTTAAGGCATTTAGACCATTGTGTCAAATTCAAGGCCCACAGGCCACACCTGGCCAGTAGGGATGGGTGATATGGACTATCACAATAACATGCCATTCATAGTGAAAACGATAAAAGTGAAGATAACAAAACACCCATAGAATTCCACCTTTTTGACTGTGAGTCTGTCAGTGCATCCAGTTGTCAGAGCCCCCAAAACACTACTCTAAAATAACACTAAGGCTATTAAAACAAAATCTATTAAGTACACCTATACTGCAAAGCTGTAGTAGTGTGTTTTGCTTATCATATGGTACGAAAGTTATTTTTCTGTTAGCAATATCATAGACATTATTATTATGAGTTTTATATTACAAATCAATCAGATAGTGTTATGATGTGACTTCAGCGTGAACTTTCCCGCGCTCCGGTCTCATACTGGCGAATAATGATTACGCTTTGCAGCCGCCTGGTTCGCCATCCTTTAGAGGGGGTGGTAAAAATTGCAAAATGTAAAAAAAAATTACAAAAATAAAATACATCAATACAAATGTTTGTATATTGTGCACTCTGTACACTTAATTGGGACGTTTTCTTGAAAAAAAATAAATAAATCCAACCTATGACGCGATGTGCGGCATAGGAGACCTGCGATATTAACCTGACTGCTGCTACTGCTGGTGGAGGACAACGTCACGTCACGGTCGAGAGGCTGGTGGAGCAATTTTATCTGATTGATAATCTTTTACGATGAAAAGTGGGACATCAAAATTATCCACTGGAGCCTATAAACCGAAGGAAGGAGAAGAGGGAAATACGGGCTAAAAGCAGAGGTAGGGCTGGGCAATGTACAAAGTTTGTAAGGTATATCGATATATTTTTAAACAAGATATGAATTAAGAAAATATATATAGAGTAGGGATGTCCAATAATATCGGCCTGCCGATATTATCGGCTGATAAATGCGTTAAAATGTAATATCGGAAATTATCGGTATCGGTTTTTTTATTATCTGTATCGGTTTTTTTTTTTTTTTTTTTTTATTAAATCAACATAAAAAACACAAGATACACTTACAATTAGTGCACCAACCCAAAAAACCTCCCTCCCCCATTTCTTTCTGTTATCAATATTCTGGTTCCTACATTATATATCAATATATATATCAATACAGTCTGCAAGGGATACAGTCTGTAAGCACACATGATTGTGCGTGCTGCTGGTCCACTAATAGTACTAACCTTTAACAGTTAATTTTACTCATTTTCATTAATTACTAGTTTCTATGTAACTGTTTTTATATTGTTTTACTTTCTTTTTTATTCAAGAAAATGTTTTTAATTTAGTTATCTTATTTTATTATTTTTTTTAAAAAGTACCTTATATTCACCATACATGGTTGTCCAAATTAGGCATAATAATGTGTTAATTCCACGACTGCATATATCGGTTGATATCGGTATCGGTTGATATCGGTATCAGTAATTAAAGAGTTGGACAATATCGGAAAATCGGATATCGGCAAAAAGCCATTATCGGACATCCCTAATATAGAGCGTTTTCTATTCGGGCTCCAATACATGGAATGCCCTCCCGGTAACAGTTAGAGATGCTACCTCAGTAGAAGCATTTAAGTCCCATCTTAAAACTCATTTGTATACTTTAGCCTTTAAATATACCCCCTTTTTAGACTAGTTGATCTGCCGTTTCTTTTCTTTTCTCCTCTGCCCCCCTCTCTCTTGTGGAGGAGGGGGGGACACACAGGCCCGGTGGCCATGGATGAAGTGCTGGCTGTCCATAGTCGGGACCCGGGGTGGACCGCTCGCCTGGGCATCAGTTGGGGACATCTCTGCGCTGCTGACCCGTCTCCGCTCGGGATGGTTTCCTGTTGGCCCCACTATGGACTGGACTCCCACTATTATGTTAGATCCACTATGGACTGGACTTTCACAATACTATGTCAGACCCACTCGACATCCATTGCTTTCGGTCTCCCCTAGAGGGGGGGTTGGGGGGGGGGGGGGTGTTTACCCACATATGCGGTCCTCTCCAAGGTTTCTCATAGTCATTCACATCGATGTCCCACTGGGGTGAGTTTTCCTTGCCCTTATGTGGTCTTTGTACCGAGGATGTCGTTGTGGCTTGTGCAGCCCTTTGAGACACTTGTGATTTAGGGCTATATAAATGATAAATAAATGATAAATGGGTTATACTTGTATAGCGCTTTTCTACCTTCAAGGTACTTAAAGAGCTTTGACAGTATTTCCACATTCACCCATTCACACACACATTCACACACTGATGGCGGGAGCTGCCATGCAAGGCGTTAACCAGCACCCATCAGGAGCAAGGGTGAAGTGTCTTGCCCAAGGACACAACGGACGTGACTAGGATGGTAGAAGGTGGGGATTGAACCCCAGTAACCAGCAATGCTCCGATTGCTGGCACGGCCACTCTACCAACTTCGCCACGCCGTCCCATTGATTGATTGATGATGATTTTGGGGACATTTTCCTCGATGTCTGCTCTGAAGAACGTGTTGGTGATCAGTGCTTAAAAATATATCTGGGGCGCACAATCTAAAAATAGGCCTTTGAATCCCTTTTATTGTGATTTAAGTACGCTCATGACGGTAGCGTCTCGGCTCCACTGACAGTCGCCCCAGCCACTGATGGTAACGTCCCAGCTCCACTGACAGTCGCCTCAGCCACTGACGGTAGCGTCCCAGCTCCACTGACAGTCGCCCCAGCCACTGATGGTAGAGTCCCAGCTCCACTGACAGTCACCCCAGCCACTGATGGTAGGGTCCCAGCTCCTTTGACAGTCACCGCAGCCACTGATGGTAACGTCCCGGCTCCACTGACAGTCGCCCCAGCCACTGATGGTAACGTCTCGGCTCCACTGACAGTCGCCCCAGCCACTGATGGTAACGTCTCGGCTCCACTGACAGTCGCCCCAGCCACTGATGGTAACGTCTCGGCTCCACTGACAGTGATTGCACTGTATAAGTTAACCCGGCCATATTGGCATGTGTTGCAATGTTAAGATTTCATCATTGATATATAAACTATCAGACTGCGTGGTCAGTAGTAGTGGGTTTCAGTAGGCCTTTAAAATCACAAGTCAAGCAAATATTTAAGTATTTTTACTTTGACAAAAAATTGTTGGTAAAGTATGATAATATAATATTTGTTGTAATGTTAGGTAATATTCATGTTTAAAATGTATGCAATGTAGTGCACTACATATATTTTTTTCCTGTCAAAATGGAAAGAACAAATACATTTCATAAGAAAAGATAAAGTACTTTGACGCATGTTTCCAGGCTTTTTACGGGCCATATGAAATATTATAAAGGCTTTTTGAGCAGCTTTTTGCAAGAGGTCCTTAAAATCAGCATATTTCCCATGAATACATGATCTGTGTCAATCTTTTTTGATGTAGGTGCAGCGCTCTCCTGTCATATAAAAGATTTTTCACAAGGGTTTTAGAAGTAGGTACTTAAAAACAAGATTTGTAGACCTACATTTTGTAGACCTACATTTGTAGACCAACATTTTGTAGCTCCAAGCTTAGCATGTAAAGACTGTAGTTAAATCCGTTAACGTTCCCATATACCATAATAAAAATTCCACCGTCATCATTCTTCGTTAGCTCTCCCTTGTACTTGGCTGCAGCCCCTCCCGCCGTCACTCCTTTGTTCTTTAATAGCAATTGTGGATGATTAATTGAATCTATTTTGGTTTTACATCGGCGATGACACGCTACGCCCGCTTATCAGTTTCCCGTCATTAGGTGGCGGGTCTTAACAATGGCACCCGCACGATTTACAGAGATAATGTATGGCGTGCAGATTTTTGGTAAAGTTGGTGGATTGAGGGGAATTTTTTTGGGGGGGGGGTGGGGGCTCTTTCATTTGCATGGGTGGATCTCAGTTAAGAGTAAGTGGGTGCATAAATCATTTTGCAATGCAGTCTGCTGAAAATTATGCAAAGTGCCACTCTATAACAACTGACGCTGTGGTAAGAGTTGGAATTACCACAAGACGCATGTTAAGATATACACTCTACTGCCATCTGGCGGCTAATGTGGTTAGTGCAGCCCCCAATTTGTCACATTTCATGTGTTGGGTAAACCGCAACGAATGGGGCCATATCAATCCCCTTCCTACTGTACATTTACATACTGTATGTATAATTACTTTACATATCCGTATTTATTTGCTAAGGGTGTGAAATTATGGGGTTAATTGCGAATAGTTAACTAATTGCAGTCAAATTGAGTGCACTATAGTTTTTCGTGTAATAGATTGGTGTTATGCTTAAATAAAGAAGCACCACCTACTAGGAGTGGTCAAAAAATCGATTCACCTCCAAATCGCAATTCTTATTTATTCTGATTCTAAATGTATTTAGAATGTAAAAAAATATATATATTTTTAAATATTTCTTTTTTTAAGAATCATATTTTAAAATAAGTTTTTAGGCCATCTCCATGATACGTCATACATCAGCAACCAAAAGAAGGTTTTTGAACCTGCAACCTGTTTTGAAAGTGTTTTATTACAATTCCAACACCAAACAAATTATATTGCGGGAATCGGTTAGAATCAAAAATTGTGTTGAGTTGATAATCAATTCTAAATCGAAACGTCACTCCAAGAATCCGAATTGGATCGAGTTGTAAGGTGCCCAAAGATTTCCACCTCTACTGTCTACTCTATAAGATATCATTCAAACAGTCAGTAAATTTGACATGTTTATTATGAATATATTACACAAGTTGTTAAGTATAATTTATCCTGTCAGTGTGGCATTATTATACAGATTAAAACATGTAAATAGTTGCCACCAATTTTCTTTTATACTTAAATGTCTCTTGTTATCAGTAGAAATACTGTTCATGTTTATTTTGCTGTAGTATAATGTAATGTAGGTTTTAGCAACAAGAAGATATTCTGTACATCAGTAGCAGAAGCTCACAGAATAAGTAGTCTGTTTGTGATAAGGAGGAGTACAAGCCATTTACTGAATCACCTCCTGTGAACCTATATTTTCTTGTTTTGCAAGTAAGCAAATTTTCTAACAAGATATATGTAATCGACATCACAACAGTGGTAGTAAATTGTTGGTGCTCTGGAGTGTAAAAGGTGTTGAGTTACTGAATAAATGAACACGGTGTTGAAGAGGAACTGCCCTTTTTTAAAATGTTGCCTATCATTCTCAATCCTATGTGAGACAAGCAGATAGGGCTGGGCGAAATATCGAATATACTCGATATATCGCGGGTTTGTCTCTGTGCGATATAGAAAATTACTGTATCGTGATATTCGAGTATACGTTCTCACGCAGTTGCTTTTAGCTGCGTGCATTACACTACAGGCTCTTCTCACTCTTTCTTGTCTCTCCTTGTCACAGAGACATACTGTAAAACAAGCGCACCTTCTTACATACGTCACATACTGTCGCGCGTGCCACATCATACGCCATCGCAGAGCAGAGAGGTAGCGGCATGGGTAACTTTAGCTGTGATGCTGGCGGTGCGGTGCAAGTGGTAATACGAGAGAAAGAAGGTGTGAATCTGGTAACAAATAAAATAATAATTAATTCCCAAGAAAAACAGCATGGATTCCATCGTCTGGCGGTGGTTTGGCTTCAAGCAGGAAGATGTTGAACAGACAACCGTAATATGTCAAGTATGCAGCAAAAGCGTTGCTACAAAAACTGGCATTACTGCTAATTTGTAGCATCATTTGAAAAGTCAACCAGTAGAGAATTAAGAGTGCTTGAAACTCCGCATGTCAACATCTCCGGCCGGTGCCACACCAACAAAATGCCGAAGCAACCATTTCCAGATCAACACCGTATGAAACAAATAGTCAACAACATAATGAGATAACGTCTGCAGTAACCTACCACATAGCGAAGGACATACACTATTTGATTTCCTATTATACAGCTCATTTTAATTTGACAGTTATTGAAATATCTTGTGTGACATCATGCAAAAGTGCACTTTATTTGTTTTAAACTATTGTAGTGGCGTTCTGTACAAAGTGCACTTTAATTTAGTGTTGTTTTGATATGTCATCTTAGTGACATCATGCCCAAAAGTGCACTAATAGTTTGTTTAAAATGTCTCTGACAATCTTGCACTTTCTGTTTTGAAATGACATGAATGTTTGTGCCACTGCTTAATAACTGTTTAATAAATACAGTTTTGGTAAATTGACTTAGTTGTGATTTCCCTCTCTGCATGAAAGTTTAAAATTAGCATACAGTTGTGCTCATAAGTTTACATACCCTGGGAGAATTTATGATTTCTTGGCCATTCTTCAGAGAATATGAATGATAACACAAAAACCTTTCTTTCACTCATGCTTAATGGTTGTGTGAAGCTATTTATTGGCAAACAACTGTGTTTACTCTTTTTAAATCAAAATGACAAAAGAAAATACCCAAATGACCCTGATCAAAAGTTTACATACCCCAGTGACTTTGATCTGATAACATGCACAAAAGTTGACACAAACAGGTTTGAATGGCTAATCAAGGTTCCAATCCTCACCTGTGACCTGTTTGTAATTAATGTGTTTTTATAAAAGTTTAGTGAGTTTCTGGGCTTCTGACAGACCATTGCATCTTTCATCCAGTGCTGCACAGATGTTTCTGGATTCTGAGTCATGGGGAAGGCAAAAGAATTGTCAAAGGATCTGCAAGAAAAGGTAATTGAACTGCATAAAACAGGAAATGGGTATAAAAAGGTATCCAAGGAATTGAGAATGCCAAACAGCAGTGTTCAAACGCTGATTAAGAAGTGGAAAATGAGGGATTCAGGTAGACCAGCAAAGATTTCAGCCACAACTGCCAGGAAACTTGTTCGAGATGCAAAGAAAAATCCACAAATAACTTCAGCTGAAATACAGGACTCTCTGAAAAATTGTGGTGTGGCTGTTTCAAGATGCACAATAAGGAGGCACTTGAAGAAAAATGGGCTGCATGGTCGAGTGGCCAAAAAGTTAAATTTTGGTCTCATCACTCCAAATTACTTTGTTCCAGAAGTTTTGAGGCTTGTCTCTGTGCTGTTTTTGTCGTAATGTAAGCGGGATACTTTGTGACATTTGCACAGAAATGGCTTTCTTCTGGCGACTCGATCATGCAGCCCATTTGTGGATTTTTATTTGCATCTCGAACAATTTTCCTGGCAGTTGTGGCTGAAATCTTTCCTGGTCTACCTGAATCCCTCATTTTCAACTTCTTAATCAGCGTTTGAACACTGCTGATTGGCATTCTCAATTCCTTGGATACCTTTTTATACCCCTTTCCTGTTTTATGCAGACACCAAAACACATCAGATGATTGTTTTAATCAGCCTCTAAGTCAACGAGCATGCAGCTAAAAAATTCTTAAAACATTTAGCAAAATAGATAAACTGTTCAATATCTTTTATTTCTGCCAGACCATGCAAATATGTCGACACACACTACACATGCGTAAGATGCAGGATTCTAAGTCCATCGTCTGTCTTTGCAGCACGGGCACCGATCTCACAACCGTATGTGCAACTGTGTCAGTTTGCAAGTGCTTTTTAGATGTCTCAAATGGTCTTACATTCAGGACAATATGGTACTTAAGATAAGACAATTGGTACAAACACAGTAAGAAAATGTAAAATACAAACTGACTGTTGGCTTGTACCAGATAAATCTGCCAAGGTATGTTTTCATTTTGATCCCTAACACTTGACTTGAACGTCTTTGTTTTTTGCTTAAATGCCATCCATGTAAAAGGTGAAGAACCTAGACTTGCCATTTCCTTGGAGGACAGGCAGGTTAAAACAGAAAGAGGACCAAATCAAACCCCAGTGAATAAACACAGTCCACGGAAGGAAAGAGCAGATTATACAAAGCACAAACGCACTTTGATGAGGAGAGCTACTCGTATTATTTATGATTAAAAATTGCTTCTCTCCGCCAATAAGCACTTATCGTTTTGCACCAGCAAAAAGCCTGATAGTGCGGAAATAAGATAACAAAAATAATTAGCTAACACAATGCAGGCATTTTGCTGGGCAAGGAGGAACGAAATGGACAACCGGCAGTTTCTGCTGTTTTTAAAGACGGCTCCTTTTTACTTGAAAACAGTATACAAATATAGGTCCAAAAGTCATATATTTGGGGTCTCTGGATATATTAATTAAACCAACAGATGGACTTCTATGTCTACAAATTGTTTTAACAAAAGATATTGACAACCTGATTTTAAAATAAAAATTATTTATGGGAAACATATGCTATATTTGGGTCAATATGCTAATCCTTAGCAACAACATTTTTCATAACACATTTTTATATCGGGGCACTTCAATAGGTATACCTGCATACTGTAACTGGAACATTACAGTATGACATTAAAGTCAACGTTGTTGCAAAGATCCCTCATACACAGCAGATATCACCTCAAATATAAATATATTATATATTTTTTCACCTCAGTCATCCCTTTTCTCATCATGAAGGAATGTTTGAAATGCAATTCTTTATCAAGTCTGAGGAAAAAAAGTAGGAACTTCCAGAGGGAAGGAAATGCAAACGTCAGCTGACTTTGCCATTATTGTCATTATCCCAGCTGATTTTTATCCAGCCAATTTTGCTCATGGTTAAAAAAAACCTTAATATTGCAGGAAAAATGGTATTTAAAATACAGTATAACATCCGTTGTGGTGCTTTATCATACTTCTAAAATGTAAGATGCACGCATGGTGACAGTTTATAAAGCAAAATAAAAAAACAACATATTTTTAAGACAAAATCACAGAAAAAGAAAAAGATAATAAATACAAAATACAATTTAAAAAATTTAAAAAAATAAAAGATAACTTCTCTATTTCAAGACCTGTTTGGAAAAATAACTTGACAAAATTACCTTATTGATAGCACACAACAATGGATACAATAAACCCCCCTTTTTTTAAGAACCATTTTTGGCCAAATATATATCCAAAATACCAAATTAAGGGCAAATTAAAACGTTACTTTATCGACCATATTTTTATAAGACGACTCTAAAATTAGAACAGCTTTTTTTCAAAAGCTTTTTTTTTTGTTTTAGGGGGGGGGGGGGACACGTGTTAAGTCAGAATCAAAGTATTAAAAAAGACAAGATTACCATACTTGACTTGAATATATTTAAAAAAAAATGTTAAAACAAAATATAAGTAATATAACTTGTAGTAGGAGAAGTACCGTATTTTCCGCACTATAAGGCGCACCGGATTATAAGGCGCACCTTCAATGAATGACCTATTTTAAAACTTTGTTCATATATAAGGGGCACCGCATTATAAGGTGCATAGAATAGATGCTACAGTAGAGGCTGGGGTTACATTATGCATCCATTAGATGGAGCTGCGCTAAAGGGAATGTCGACAAAACAAATACCGTATTTCCTTGAATAGCCGCAGGGGCGCTAATTAATTTAAAACCTCTTCTCACTCCTGCGGTTACCAAAACCATGCGGAATGAGCAAGCATGCTCTAATTATTTTAAAACCTCTTCTCACTCCGGCGCATACCTTATCATGAAAAGCACATTTAATAAAAAAAAACGTTATTATGATCTTACCTTTACTTGTAAATGGGTCCATGTGCAGCTGCTTCTGATCAAAGGCAGTCTTTCTCATCTTTCTTCAATTTTAAAAGTCTCTGGAGATATTCCTTTAATTATTACCTCCTGCTTCGATTGAAAGTCCAGTTTAGAAAACGGTTTAATTTTAGATATGTAATCCTCCATGGTAAAAGTGCAAGCAAACAATTGCTGCATGCTTGCTGCTTGTTGTCTTCTTCTGCAGTACCTGTCTCCTGCAGTACTGGTAGTCGCAAGAAGGATCACTAGCGCCCTCTACCACCAGGAGGCGGGAGTCATTTAATGACTCATATTTGACCCGGCGGAAGTGCCAAGCATGCGCTAATTATTTTGCGAAACGAATTTGACCCGGCTGTAATTCTAGGCAGGCGAATACTATATTCCCGGCGCCAATTCAAGGAAATACGGTAGTGATTGTACTGACACTTTTACTTGCTGCTCTCTGTTCAACAACCCACTGTTCGAGTTTTTCCTCCAACTGTAGCCATCTCGCTTTGTTCCCTCGGAAACTCTGTTTAGTCTTCTTTACTTGGCGCAGGTCATCATGTTGCTTCCTCCACTTCCGCACCATTGATTCGTTAATGTTAAATTCTCTCGCTTCTGCTCTATTCCCATGTTCTACTGCGTGACTGATCACCTTGAGTTTAAACTCTGCGTCGTAAGCGTGTCTCTTAATAGGAGCCATTTTTGGGGCTTTACATAAAGTTTAGGCCTCGCAACTACGGTAAGCAACCGCCGACTTCATTTTCCCTCGTAGAAGAAGAAGCGCTTCTTTCCCCCGTAGAAGAAGAAGCGCGCTTCAGTTGACAGTTGATTTAAAATTGTTGGGGTTTATGCACATCCCAAATACACAACAGCAGGTACCAATAGGTAAGAAAAGTAGTTTTTTCATTACATGACCCCTTTAAAATAAAATTCTGCTTTGCCCCCCAATTTAGCCTGCGGAGGCCCTGCATTTTTGTAGCATTTATCAACCATAATGTACCGTTATGAAATCCTGATTGATCCCTGTTCATAACAAATATAGGGAAAAACCTTCTCCTTGGTGTCAAATGGGGGCGTCACAGTCGAGCAACTCCTGTCATCGCTTCATAACTAGCGATTGTTTTGCGGCGGCTGATAAAATTAAATTGCAAGCCTGGACGATTCCAGCAACAGGCATTTACGTGACGATAATAATAATTATGTTTCCCCCCCTCAAAAAAAAAGCCAAACAATAAATGTCTGCTTCCCAAAGAGGTCAAAGGACTGGGTTTTTCCCCATTTTCCCCCTCCCTTTGTAATCAAATTATACCTGCGAGCGCTCAATATGATAATCTCAATTAGTGTCAGTTATCGAAGTGTGAGGAGTGTAAACAAAGGCGCTCTTTTCGATCCCTTTAGAGAAATCAAATATTTTAATAGCCTCTTTTCCAGTTAATGATATTCTGCCGCCTCTCACCACACTATTGCACACATATTGAAAGCATTTTTGCGGGGATAAGCAAAGATAGCCAGAACTCAATCGTACTGTCGTCTTTGGTAACTCTCTTGACCTCACAATCCCATGAATTGTTGTTTTTTTGGTCAATTTGCAGACAACTGTTGTGTAACTTAGTCATGCAGTATAGTGCTAGCATCAATTTCAGCCCCCTCATAGAAAAAATAATTCAAGAACATATTGGAAAAATTCATAAATAAAAGTGCAACGCTCGCGGACAACCAATATGGATACAAAGCTCACAATCTCAACATTGATGGCATTAATCGAAATAACAGAAGTGATTACCAATTCAATTGATGGTAAACAGTGTGCAGCTGCAGTGTTTGGGTATAACTAAAGCATCATACACAATTGATCATAATATTTTAATTAATAAATCATAACATTATGGCATCAAAGGACTGGTATTAAAGCTACGTAACAAACAGGAAACAATAGGTGAAGCTAGGTGAACACATGTTTACAGCGCTATACATATCTTGTGGCGTACCCCAGGGATCAATACTGGGAACAAAATTGTTTAACCTCTATGTAAATGACATTTGTAAATCTAAAAAATACTTTAGTATTTTTGCAGGCAATATGACCGCATTTTGTGCAGGAAAGTACACATTGAGGCAAGTAAAAATTAATAACAGAAGAAATTAATCAACTAAAAAGATGGTTTGACAAAAAGAGACTATTTTTGAATGTCAGACACATTGACAGGATGAAAGTAATTTCTAGCTGGAATTTATAGATGATAAAAAGAACTAGAAATCTCATAAAAATATACAACATGAGGTGGCAAGAAATACATCAATAATGAATAAAGCAAAATAGGGTGTACCACGCCTTCCGCCCGAATGCAGCTGAGATAGGCTCCAGCACCCCCCGCGACTCCGAAAGGGACAAGCGGTAGAAAATGGATGAATGGATGTTCTGGACCAAAATTCACTCCATATTCTCTACTGCTCGCTAGTTTTACCATATCTGAGTTATTGTGCAGAAATATGGAGACATAATTACAAAAGTACACTTAATTGACTAACCGTGTAACAAAAGAGGTCAGTTAGAATAATACAGAACGCTAAAGCTATCAAAAACATTCAAATCCTTTATTTATTGAATCAAAAATAGTAAAATGCGATGATTTGGTGCATTTGTAAAAAGCTTACATTATGTACAAAGCAAATTATAACCTGCACCCCAAGAATGTTTAAGATTTTTTCTCAATAAAAGAAGAGAAATATAACCTTAGAGAAAAAAAATTGAAATATTTGTATGCACGTACGACACTTAAAACATTTTGCATATCAGTATGTGGATTTAAATTATGAAATGGATTACGGTAAAAGGGAACTGCACCTTTTTTGGAATTTTGCCCATCGTTCACAACCATTATGAAAGACATGACAACAGATGTATTTTTCTTTTCAATGCATTCTAACTAATAAACGTAAATAAAAGTCTGCTTACAGTGAGAAAATTGGAGTTCCTCTATTCCACCCAAAAAAACCAAGAAATAACCATCTAAAAACCGCCAACAATACTCCATTTACATGTTGTGACTTGGATACTAACCAAGTATTAGTGATATTGTTATTATAAGCTCTAACGCAGACAAACTATTTATAGCGCCACCGTGATCATGAGCTTGTGTGCCAATGTTGACATGATTGATTAATGAACCGCTTCCTTGCTTCCTCTCTTGTGGAAGTTTATTCTAGATCATTCCAGACAAGTCGGTCCACTTTGACAGTCAATTTAGACCCAAAAATGGGGATAACTACACGAAAAGCTGCTGGGTTCCACCCCCCTTTTCTTTGCGAGGATTATGGTCATTCTTCATCTGAACAGGAAAATATGAACATCCGAGCAGTCAGCGTCCTAATGACAGCAGACCTTGTACAATAAATTATATTTTATTATGTTTGTCTCATAAAGTTTGCAGTGAGTAGTAATCAGTGATGTCGAAAAAAGCGAACGTTGTGAATGTTTTTGATATTATTGCTAATGCTTAAAATTATCAAAATATGTAAACATTAAATGTTATTATAAATGTGCCTGTTACTACATTACATACTGTATATACTTACATCATGTACATAAAACCTTAATGGAGGTGTTTTTTAAGGGCTTTGAAAGGCAGAATACAGCAGCTCCCATAGGCTCTATTGTAAGTGGACTGTATTTATTTAATATTTAGAATGCATTAAAAAAAAAAAACATGTGTTCTTCTCTTACGTAAGTATTGTGAATGATATTCCCCCAAAACAAATATGTCAAACAGAGTACTAATATGATCAAGTTTAAAAAACTATTTAAACTCAAAGTGTTTACAAAATACAAGGAAGAATCCTGATAAACATCTTGAACCTTATCCAAAAATGAGATAATCTTTTTTATCTCATTATGCAAATCAAAACTTATCTAAATATTTATTCTTGAGAACTTTATTATTTATTTATTTAAATTGTTTGTTTTACAAATTGAGCTCAGGAAGTAAAACAAATGTGTTAAAAGGGGTAAGGTTAAATAAACCCTGCCTCATCCTACTCCTTTTCCGACACATAATGAGAAACTGTAAATATGTGATGTACCATACATGTTCGAAATGTAGTTGCAACTTTTTAAGGCAACAGCTTTATTGGGTCTCATATAGTAAAGTTGTGCAGGTGTACTAGAGGGAAAAGCGCTATATAAATATAATTCACTTCACTACTTAATTTTAAGCATTATTTACTGTTTCTCAGCAGAGGATCATTGTGAGGATCTTCCGAATCAGCCTTAGGTCTTTATTGAGCTTGACTGTCTTCAGAGTTAAGTAAGAGACTTCACTTTGGTCAATAGACATTAACCTTCCGCTCCTACACAAGACAATCGATGACGAGTTAAGTCGCTGCGCAAAGAAAGACAAAGACAGACATCTGGACCTCTTTAGCCAATGTGATATGATGCCGTCTCGTTGTGTTTGTATTTATACCAGGGGTCGGGAACCTTTTTGGCCGAGAGAGCCATGAAAGCCAAATATTTTTAAAATGTATTTCCGTGAGAGCCATATAATATTTTTTAACACTGACTACAACTAAATGCGTGCATTTTTAAGTAAGACCAACATTTTTAGAGTATAATAATTCTCAGAATAACATTGTTATTCTGAAGCTAACCATCCATCCATCCATCCATTTTCTACCGCTTGTCCCATTCAATAAGTAAAATACTTCTTACCATTAATGCGACTTCTTGAACAGGTGGGGTAGAAAACGGATGCATGGATTAAAATGCATGAGAATGTTTTATATTTTGAACGTTATTTTTAACTCTGTGATTACCAGCGGAATTATTCATTACTCGTGTTAAGCAATGTCAGCTAAGATTTATCTGAGAGCCAGATGCAGTCATCAAAAGAGCCACATCTGGCTCGAGAGCCATAGGTTTCCTACCCCTGATTTATACTATTGATTTTGTAAGTCTGCAAAGATGTATTGGGTTACATTAAATGGTACTTGACACTGTCCACTGTCAAGTATATTCTGAAAGTTGACCACCACCATGTATCCAACCTAATTGTATTGAAACAGCAAAATCTCAAAAGTTGCCATAGGTATTGTAATTCAATATATATGAACCTAATAGTACCTCAACTTACGAGCAAAACTCAAAACACTTGTATCTTATCAACGTTTACCATTTAAATTAATTTAGATGATTGGTGCCTGGCTCTCCAAAACAGCACAATTCTGGGGTGTAAAATGCCTTTTAAAAAGACAAATCCACTTTTACAAATCTTCTGTTAAAACAATACAATAGAATGTACTACAAACAACTACGAACTATGAAGTAATTTAATGATTCTCTTTGAATCATTGTGACATGCCAACGCCAGGAGTGTATGCATGAAGAGAGGACGATGAATGTACGGTATGTTGGAAGTTTAGCAGATAGACAGTTGACTAAATATTTCATAACTGTATTTTCCGGACTATAAGGCGCTTAAAATCCTTTTTTCCCCCTCAAAACTCGACAGTGCACATTATAACCCGGTACGCCTAATGTACGGAATAATTCTGGTTTTGCTTACCCACCTCGAAGCAATTTTATTTGGTACATGGTGTAATAAGTGTGACCAGTAGATGGCAGTCAAACAAAAGAGATACGTATAGACTGCAATATGATGGCAATATGACTCAAGTAAACAACACCAACATTTTATATGTTCCATTGAAAATAGAGAACATTACACACGGCGCTCAAAAATCTATCAAAATGTTTTAGTACGACTTTGGTAAGCTATGAAGCTACACCGCTTGATGGATAGTCGGCGCACTAAACATACGAGTATTATTATGGCGTGTGTATAAGGTAAGACATTATGTGGCATTTTGTTTCGCAATATTATGCAAAAGCAACTTTTCTTATCTTCTGGTACCTGCTAAACTGTATTTGGGCTCTGCATAAATCCTGAAAAATTGCGCACATCCGACTTTGTAGTCCGTGCCGACACCGTAGTCGATAAGCTTCTTCTTTTTCTCTATCTTCTTGTTATGGGACATTCATCCTCCGCTGTTGCCATTTTGAATATAAAAGTAGTGTAAAGTTCTTACTAATATCTGTAAGTAAACTCGCCATGAATGCGCTAAAACATACCGGTGTAGTGGGTTTACATAATTCACCCAAGGAACTTTAGTTATTAGGGAGTTCCGGTCGGACGGTTTTTCACGGGACACATTTCCGGCGTTGTTGCACTAGTGAGCCACGGATGAGAAGATGCTGCTCTGTTATTGATTTCAGTAAAGTCTGAATGTCATTAAAACCGTTAGCTCCATCTTTTGACACTTCTTCCACTCCCGTCCTTGCACGCTACACCGCTACAACAAATATGACGGGGAGAAGACACTGTCGAAGGTGAGCTACGTAAATATGACCGCCCACAAAACGGCGCATCCTGAAGCTTAAAGATGATTCGTAAAACTTAATCTATGCAACATTTTGACCAAAGAGCCAGCATTACATGTTATGTAGACCACAAGGAAGTGTTTTCAATTTAGAAAGAAAATAATAATATGACTCCTTTAGCGCCCTATAATTCCGGTGCGCCTTATATTTGAAAAAAGATCGACAATAGACCATTCATCGGCAGTGCGCCTTATAATCCAGTGCGCCCTATGGTGCGGAAAATACAGTAAGTTTCTGTTACAAACATGCAAAATTTTCACGTAATCCAACTAAAATTGTAAAATGTGTTCAACTCACAAAACGATGCAATGTAGCTTACAGCAGGGGTTCCAAATTTTTCTGACCTCAGGATTCAACTTTTTCACTGTAGAGGGCACCGGAGTCCATTCAGATATTACACTAATTAGTAATCTTAGTCTTGATTTTAATCATATTTAATAATTATATCTAACCTACTTACTTACACAAACCTTGTCAAATTATATGAAACCATGTGGTAATCACAAAGATTATTATCAAGGCTTAGGTCAGGATGATTGCAAAAATAAATACTAAACAAATATACATTTTTGTGTGTGTAATACAATGTAAATGGGTTATACTTGTATAGCGCTTTTCTACCTTCAAGGTACTCAAAGTGCTTTGACACTATTTCCACATTCACCCATTCACACACTGATGGCGGGAGCTGCCATGCAAGGTGCTAACCACGACCCATCAGGAGCAAGGGTGAAGTGTCTTGCTCAAGGACACAACGGACGTGACGAGGTTGGTAGAAGGTGGGGATTGAACCAGGAACGACCATTCTCTCAACCGCGCCACGCCGTCCCCAATGTGTTTGTGTATTTAGATTTGTGTTAAGCAGGAACCCTTGATTGGAACACTTCTATTTGCCTTTTATTTAAGTTATTTTTACCTTATAAAAACTGATTAAAGTGTAATTAACATTCAATTACACAGTGTTAAAATGAATAAGTTCTACCTAAATAAGTGAATTATATTTATAAACTGTTTTTCTCTCGAGTCACTCAAATTGCTTAACAGTGAAACTCATCTAAGTTACATTTAAACCCGTGTGGGTGACAGCTGGGTAGAGTATCTTGCCCAAGGACACTACGGCAGTGACTAGGATAGCAGAAGTGAGGATTGAACCTGGAACCCTCAAGTTGCTGGCACGTCCGCTTTACCAACCTTTTTTTTTTTATATATAAATTGTCAATAAAATTAAAATGCAAATGAAAATACTGCTTCACCACTATAGTTATAACTGTTGCGCTAAAGAAACGTATTTGACTTTAGCGCCAGATTTCTTCTGTTTGTTTGATACAGAGTCGTGTATAAAGAGGGTATAGCCAACTAAGCAACAGGCGCCTTGAGTGCTACAAAGGACGTGTCCGGCAATTGCTGTCGTTTTGACGTAATTTTTTCCTAAACAAAATGAAAATATGTGTCTATATATAGTTCTTAACATACTACAGCTCATAAACTTACAATAAAACATGCTTTTATTTCATCTAGGTAAAATTTTTGACGCACTCTGCTGCTACATTTCCGCAGTGTTTAGTGACCCGCAGGCACTCTATCACGCACTCGACGGCGCAATAAACATACATACGTACATAATGAGGCACAGACGCACACGTCCTTGGTTGCAAAAATGGCGCCTGTTTAGTTGGCCCTACTTACTTCATACATGACTCTGGTTTGATATTGTCATTACTGTCACAAGTCGTAGAAAAGTGTATTACAACTGAGTTCCGCGGCCCACACGGACCAAAGCTGAGAAACATTTATTTTTTGGCGGCCCTCTAAGGGGTGTTTGCGGCCCAACAATGGGCCCAACAATGGGCCCAGCCGGCCCTATCGTTAAGAAACAGTTGCTTACTTATGTCCAGTAAATATCATCATGCTACTTGTACTGTAGCGACTGTATGAGCAGCAGCAAATGCATTTTCAATAGAGACGTAGACTTGAAGCCACAACTCGCACTTTTTCTGCAGCGTGCTGAGAAACACAACCCACACATTTGTCACCGCTTGAGGAACGTCGGTTACTCGTCGTGTATGCGCGGCCATCTCGACATGTCATCACATCAGTTCATTTCACACTTGGCTTGAGGCTTTGTGATGTAATGGACGGCCATATTGCCCAGTGGTACTCGCATGGAATATGAAGTAGAAGGGACCTTCTGCATAGGTATGTGTGTGTGCATGATCTTCAAAGTGTAGATTTTACAATTAAAAATGATGAACAATTTACAGTGACTTTCATGATGGACGCTGCAGCAGAGCATATAGAGAATCTTTAACTAGTATGTGTTTAAAACCAGTGCAACATTTCATACATTCATGCAAAAAGTAAAAGGTATGAAAAATTGTCCAGTGTGTAAAAAGAAGATTGGAAATGACTTCCACACTTATGGAGCATAAACATGAGAGTAAAGTCAGATCAATGAGATTCCATTACCATCCTATCTCATTTCCCCACAGCTGAATTGGAAATGGCTTGGAGATGGATCGCGTCATTACCAATTCTAGCGGATCCACGGGAGCCGTCGACCACTGTGTGTGTGTGGGTGTGGGTGTGTGTGCACACGTGTGAGTGTGTGCGCTATCTGCACCAGCTCGTGAGGAGTATAGGTTTTTAGCGCATGCCAGAAGGTGAGCGAGAGTTCATACACTATCGCTACCATCATCATCTATGCTGGTTCTAGCCTAAAGACCACAAAGTCCATTTAGACCATTTAGTATATTTAGTTTATAAACCAGTTCCTCTTTAGGACAACAATTACAATTCTGATATTCATTTACATCTTAAATGCACCACGAGGGGAAAGTTAAATGTAACCATAGCATCTCATAGCACATAACTTTGGTGCGTTCAAGGACCCTCATTAGTTTTTGAAATAGAGCCTTCACTCGTTTTTGAAGACAGGGGAGGCTGAGCCCCTGGTAGATGGACTAATAATAATACATTACAGTAACAATTTGTTATTATCAGCAATATTGATAGTTTTTTTTTATTGTAGCGAGTCCCTGGGATCCACAGGTAGTGATTTGAGTTGCTACCTGGAAAATTACAACAAAGATTCTCAAACTGTAGAATGTGTACTACTAGTGGTATGCGGGCTCTATCTAGTGGTACGCAAAATAATCACTTGATTAAAATACTGTGCTTTATTTTCCTATATTCAAAGTGCTAAAGTTCAAACTGTGTGCAATGTTACAGTAGTCAAAAATAATAAATATACTTGTTAAATAAAACCTCTGCCTTGTTTTTAATATGTATTTAGGCCTACTACGCTACTGTATTTAATGTTGGTCGTTATAGGAGTACTTGGAGAGCGATGATTTTTCTGAGGTGGTAATTGGTGGAAAAAAGCTTGAAAACCACTGTGTTAGAACACTAATGAACGTTTAAGAAGGACAAATGCTTTTCAAGCATAATACAAATACAAAAATAATATTTGCGACTCGTGTACGACAGAACAGATAGCGGACAATAAAGACATGTTTGGATAGGTTTCTTTATCTAACTATAATTAATCAGATTAGTTTGAATGAATTGTATTATATATATATATATATATATATATATATATATATATATATATATATATATATATATATATATATATATATATATATATATATATATATTTATACCCCTGATGAGTGGGGTAATCACGAAACAGGCATGTTGGGTCTTTCACACACACGCACACATATATACACTAAATGTATCCAAACATTTAACAAAGTAAAATACAAATAATCCAGCAGGCACAAGACACTGAAACAATTCTGAATACTCGAATTAGGTCCTGACTTTGAGCAACTTCCACTTAACATGCTTTTTGACGTTTATTCAATGTCAGGTTGTGATGTTGATTTGACCATTGAAATTTGGTAATTTCCCAACCAACAAGGTAAATCCAACGTTAGACATCAACGTTCTCTCAGTTTATAAATACAACTATTTTGCAAAAATGTTCTTAAGTCAGTTTTAAAAGGACATTAAGTTAATAATTCAGTTCTTACTGTATCAGTCAAATGGTGTCAGCAGCTTCAGTGCGGGCAGCTTCGATAGATTCACAGGCATCTGTTGAACTTGAGGTTGTGTCTTTGGGTTGTTGGATTGTAACATTGAGTCTGCTACTACTTCTTCATTATCCTGTAAGAAAATTTAACACACAAACACACAACTTTTAAATATAGATGTATCAATAATGACAATTTTAGCTAAATTACAACACCAACATTTTCAAATTTGACTCGGTTTTAGTGTAATATATCAAAAGTATATAAGCAAAGTATAAATAATTGTGTGTACCGAATTTTCGGACTATAAGGCGCACTTAAAATCCTTTTTTCCCCTCAAAACTCGACAGTGCGCCTTATCACCCGGTGCGCCTAATGTAGGGAATACATTTTGATTTACATGGACAAAGATAAGACCTTCTGGAGGAAAGTTCTGTGGTCAGGTGAAAAAATTTTTTTAGCTATTTGGCCACAATACCCAGCATTATGTTTGGAGGAGAAAAGGTGAGGCCTTTAATCCCAGGAACACCATACCTACCGTCAAGCATGCTGGTGGTAGTATTATGCTCTGGGTCTGTTTTTCTGCCAATGGAACTGGTACTTTACATAGAGTAAATGGGACAATGAAAAAGAAGTATTACCTCCAAATTCTTCAGGACAACCTAAAATCATCAGCCCGGAGGTTGGGTCTTGGGCGCAGTTGGGTGTTCTAACAGGACAATGACCCCAAACACATGTCAAAAGTGGTAAAGAAATGGCTAAATCAGGCTACAATTAAGGTTTTAGAATGGCCTTCCCAAAGTCCTGACTTAAACCCCATTGAGAACACGTGGACAAAGCTGAAGAAACAGGTCCATGTCAGAAAAACAACAAATTTAGCTGAACTGCACCAATTTTGATAGGACTGGTCTTATTGCAGTGAAACTTACCAAGGGACATGTAACCAAATATTTACATAGCTGTATTTATACTTTTGACCCAGCAGATTCAGTCACATTTTCAGTAGACCCATAATAAATTCATAAAAGTGTCACGACTTGGTCCTTGGCGTGGATTGTTTTTCCGAGGTGCAAAGCAACTTGACTGGACACGGCTTGGAGGTGAGTACATAATTTAATATAAGGACAATAAAAAGGAATAAACAAAAGGCGCTCACAGAGGAGGTAACAAACTTGGCTATGAAACAAAAGACATGCACGTGGGCACAAAAACTATGAACAATAAACACAAACTGACTTGACATAGAACATGGCATGAAGACGCGATCATAAAGAGGGCAGAGAATAAATGTGCAGAGAAGGTGATGTCGCCAGGAAGACCAACAGAAAAAGACAGATTTAAATAGTGACATGATCAGTGAAAACAGGTGTGTGACTCAAAACGTGAAACAGGTGCGTGACAGGACAGGTGAAAACTAATGAGTTGCTATGGAAACAAACAAACCAGGAAGTGCAACCAGGAACCAAAAAGAGTGCAAAAAACAAACACATGGCCAAAACAAAACATGATAAACAGACATGACAAAAAGAACAAAACTTCATGAATGTTTTTTGTGACAAACAAGTGTGTGCTCCAATCACTCTATCACAAAAAAATAAGAGTTGTAGAAATTATTGGAAACTCAAGACAGCCATGACATTATGTTCCTTACAAGTGTATGAACATTTTTGACCACGACTGTATGTACAGTGGAATATCTTACTTCCTATTCCAGTAATTGAGTTATAGTAACTATACTTATCTATTGCTAAAAAAAAACAAAAAAACCAGCACTAAAAGCTACTTTAGTATGAATATGCAAGCTAATATCCATGATAAATATTAATTAATAATTATTAGTAATGAAATACATTCAAGCGCTCATTTTATGCAGCCAGAGTAAAACAAATATAGCCCAGAATGGCTTGTGAGTATTTAAAATTGATAGTGGCAAAAAATAGTCTGATATTGACTTAGATTTATTACCGTTGTACATATACTGTATGTTGAATACTTTTTGATTGAAAAATGATTGTTAGTACAGTCTGTTACAAATAGCACTCACCTGGATCTACATGATGAGTGTCTCTCAGGAGCAAATGTGCTGCTGCTGCTGCTGCGTGTTGTCTGAACAGATGTTGTCGTGTAAAACACAAAATGGCACAAATGTCATCTTGGCAAGAAATTGCCCTGCAATCATATTCCAAAACTGAAAAAACTTTAATTTTTCTTCACAGGAGGCTCAGGTGAACCCACAGTGCCACTTCCTCCTCTGTAGCAGCCGCTCCATGTGCCTGTCAGGGCTGTAAATATTAGGGCTGCGAATCTTTGGGTGTCCCACGATTCGATTCAATATCGATTCTTGGGGTCACGATTCGATTCAAAATCGATTTTTTCCGATTCAACGCGATTCTCGATTCAAAAACGATATTTTCCCGATTCAAAACGATTTTCTATTCATTCAATACATAGGATTTCAGCAGGATTTACCCCAGTCTGCTGACATGCAAGCAGAGTAGTAGTTTTTGTGAAAAGCTTTTATAATTGTAAAGGACAATGTTTTATCAACTGATTGCAATAATGTAAATTTGTTTTAACTATTAAATGAACCAAAAATATGACTTATTTTATCTTTGTGAAAATATTGGACACAGTGTGTTGTCAAGCTTATGAGATGCGATGCAAGTGTAAGCCACTGTGACACTATTGTTCTTTTTAAAATTTTTATAAATGTCTAATGATAATGTCAATGAGGGATTTTTAATCACTACCTATGTTGAAATTGTAACTAATATTGATACTGTTGTTGATAATATTCATTTTTGTTTCACTACTTTTGGTTTGTTCTGTGTCGTGTTTGTGTCTCCTCTCAATTGCTCTGTTTATTGCAGTTCTGAGTGTTGCTGGGTCGGGTTTGGTTTTGGAATTGGATTGCATTGTTATGGTATTGCTGTGTATTGTTTTGTTGGATTGATTAATTCAAAAAAATAAAAAAATAAAATAAAATAAATAAATAAAAATCGATTTTTGAAAAATGAGAATCGATTCTTAATCGCACAACGTGAGAATCGAATTCGAATCGATTTTTTCCCACACCCCTAGTGAATATTCTCTGATTGCATCGAGATCATTGCAAATATCCATCCATTTTCTAGCGTTTGTTCCTCTTGGGGTCGCGGGGTTGGCTGGAGCTGGGGCTGGACGATATATCAAATATACTCGATATATCGCGGGTTTGTCTCTGTGCGATATAGAAAATGACTATCGTGATATTTGAGTATACGTTCTCACGCAGTTGCTTTTAGCTGCAGGCATTACACTAAAGGCTGTTCTCACTCTTTCTTGTCTCTCCTTCTCACATAGACATAAAACTAGCGCACTTTCTTACATGCGTCACATACTGTCGCGCGTGCAATGTCATACGCTCTCGCGGAGCAGAGATGTAGCAGCATGGGTAACGATAGCTGTGGTAATAACGGTGCGGTGCGAGTGGTAATACGAGAGAGCGAAGGTGTGAATCTGGTAACAAATGGAGGAAGAATAAATAATTCCCAAGAAAAACAGCACGGTGTCCATCGTCTGCCGGTGGTTTGGCTTCAAGCGGGATGATGTTGAACAGACAACCGTAATATGTCAAGTATGCGGCAAAAGCGTTGCTACAAAAGTAGCATTACTGCTAATTTGCAGCATCATTTGAAAAGTCACCTGCTACAGAATGAAGAGTGCTTGAAACTCCGCATGTCAACATCTCCGTTCGGTGCCACACCAACAAAATGCCGAAGCAACTATTTCCAGATCAACACCGTATGAAAAAAATAGCCTACAACAGAAGGTGATAACGTCCGCAGGAACCTACCACATAGCGAAGGACATACACTGATATCCTATTATGCAGCTAATTTTTATTTTACACTTTTTGAAATATCTTGTGTGACATCATGCACAAAAGTGCACTTTATAAGTTTTAAACTATTGTAGTGGCGTTTTGTACAAAAAGTGCACTTTAATTTAGTGTTGTTTTGATATGTCATCTTAGTGACATCATGCACAAAAGTGCACTAATAGCTTGTTTTAAAATCCATCCATCCATCCATTTTCTACCGCTCATTCCCTTCGGGGTCGCGGGGGGCGCTGGAGCCTATCTCAGCTACAATCGTCTCTGACAATCTTGCACTTTCTGTTTTGAAATGACATGAATGTTTGTGCCACTGCTTAATAACTGTTTAATAAATACAGTTTTGGTAAATTGACTTAGTTGTGATTTCCCTCTCTGCATGAAAGTTTAAAATTAGCATATATTAATGCAGTATGGACAAGAATGTTTTAATGTAGACACGTAGAATCATCATACTGGTGTGATTATATGCATCAAGTGTTAATTCAAGGCTAAGGAAAAATATCGAGATATATATCGTGTATCGTGACATGGCCTAAAAATATTGAGATATTAATAAAAGGCCATATCGCCCAGCCCTAGCTGGAGCCTATCTATACTTGCCAACCCTCCCGATTTTCCCGGGAGACTCCCGAATTTCAGTGCCCCTCCCGAAAATCTCCCGGGTCAACCATTCTCCCGAATTTCTCCCGATTTCCACCCGGACAACAATATTGGGGGCGTACTTTAAAGGCACTGCCTTTAGCGTCCTCTCTCACCTGAAAAGGAGACTATTATATATATGTCTCCGTTATCCGTAGGTTTATCTATAACCCATAAAGTAGGCAGGCACGGAGCTATTTCTCAGCGTGTGTTTATTCCAGCCGGCACGTTAATACACTGACACACAACATCCGGATTCCCATCATGCATTGCTTCAAAACTACGGCAAGTAGTGATGTCCAAAAACATAACATAGACCAGGGGTCACCAACGCGGTGCCCGCGGGCACCAGGTCGCCCGTAAGGACCAGATGAGTCGCCCGCGGGCCTGTTCTAAAAAAAAAATAATAAAAAAAAATTTAATTTTTTTTTTTTTTTTTTTTTTTTTTAAATTAAATCTACATAGAAAAAACACAAGATACACTTTCAATCGGTGCATCAACCCAAACAACCTCGCCCATGCACACTCATCCACACCCACTCACACAAAAGGGGTTATTTCTTTCTGCTACCAATATTCTGGTTCCCACAACATAGACAACACATCTGCAAGGGACACAGTCCCTGAAGCACACATGATTGTATAGGCTGCTGGTCCACTAACATTTTCATTAATTACTATTTTTTATGTAATTATTTTTATATTGTTTTACTTTCTTTTTTATCCAAGAAAATGTTTTTTATTTATTTATCTTATTTTATTTTATTTTTTTTAAAAAGGGCCTTATCTTCAACAGACTAGGTTGTCAATGAAATTAGATTTGTTTAAAGGGTTTTTAAAACCAGGTCCAGTCCAGATAATGTCCAAGTCGGACTCAGCAACACACACCTTCATTCATGTACACAGAAAAAAATTAGGGAACACAACAGATTGCATATAATTTATAAACAAAATTACATTTTCAAAATAAGCATTTATGTACAGTCCAGATTATGTCCAGGTCACTCAAATTAGGGAACACAACAACAGATATCATATAATCTATAAACATAATTATACTTTCAAAATAAGCCTTTGAGGACTTCCCATCTTTTTTTATGTTTTTTGGCATCATTATCGTTTTCAACCATGTAACTTTCTAAAGTTAGAAAATACTGAATAAATGTTTTAAAGAAAGTAATACTAAGTGAATATCTGTTTTTGGCCTTAAAAATAAACCTTTTACCGAGTACTATAATTAAATTGACTAAATCATGATTGTCAATGAACTCTCCTAAAATAACAGAAACCACATTAAGCTTCATAAACAAACCAATCCTTAAACACATTGTTTCAACTTCCACCCAAAACAAAGACACAATATGACAATACCAAAACAAATGCAGGGTGGATTCAGGCTCCTCACAACAAAATGGGCAATCATCTGACTCTGTCATATTCCATAATTTTAACATTTTCCCTGTGGGTAAGAAGTTATAAATAATTTTAATTTGAAAATAACGATTTTGCACATCGATAGTGGTTTTATAGATTAGTTTGAATATGGCATCCCATGGCAACGGGCAGTCAAAAAAGTCCTCCCATTTTCCATTTGTGTTGTATGAGGCAGCCTTCAAAGATTTCTTTATTAAATAAAAATTATATATTTTTCTATTTATTTTAGTTCCTTTTTGCCAACTAGAATTTCTTATTAGAGGTTTACAAACTAATAATTTAGTAGTTCCATAATGAATTATTTGTTTCCATCTTTTCCCAATTATTCCAGTTAGTTGATAAAATGAAAAGCTTGAGCAAGCATCACCATACATAGCTCTAAATTCATCATACTTCATAATTTTACCATTCTCATTGATAATATCATTGACAAAAATGATTCCTCTTTCAAACATATTTTTCCAAAAGAAAGGCTTTCCATCTATTACAATATTAGAGTTCATCCATATTAACTGCTGCAAAATATTGTCTCTTTTTTCTGGCACATAAAATTGAAAACACCACTATGAGTGGATTGTTTCCTTTATGAACCCCGCCATGTTTCCCAGCAGACTCTCTGGGAGGGGATCACTTGTAAAAAAGGATACAATTACTTTTTATTCAGTACATGTTTTTTGTCCAACAGGACATTTGTGTACCACTCAATGTTTAAATACATCTTTGGAACAATTGATGCTTTTAAAGACAGACACATAGCTTCAAGGTTGAGAAGTTTCAGGCCCCCATATTCATACTCTTTGTACAAAACCTTTCTTTTAATCTTTTCTGGTTTGCCGTTCCAGACAAAATCGAAGACCCTCCGCTCATAAATCTTAAAAAAGTTTTGTGATGGAGCTGGTAAATAAATAAATTGAGGAATAATTAACGAGTTGGCAATAGACATTTTACCATACAAGGTTAGGGATTTCCCTTTCCATAATTGCATAATTTTGTCCAGCTTTCTTAGTCGATTATCATAATTTGGCTCCGCTGTAAGCAGACTTTTATTTCCGTTTATTTACAAGTTAGAATGCATAAAAAAAACTCCATCCATTGTCATCTCTTTCATAATGATTGTGAACGATAGGCAACATTCCAAAAAAAAGTGCACTTCCCCTTTAACAAAACACCACAGTTGGCAGCATGATAACATGAATGTGCAGTAAATGAAAGTGTCTCTGTGGTGATGTCCCTAGTACACACAAAATATTCATTTAAATAAGGCAGTCTGCACCACTTTACAATTGCACGCGTAGTGTTAGTAACATGCCCACTAATAGTACACGCTACTATTATAATAGCTCTCACGCGCTGTTTAGCACGTGGTATTTGTATCTTAGTAAATCAGGCCCTTAGTCTATGAAGCCCATACAGCCAAGTCCATCCAAATAGTCCATTTAGTCCAAATACTCACTTAAAGGTCAGGAATTATAAATCAGTTACTATATAATAATGTCAACACATGGGCCAAAGACAGACAAACTGCTTCTCTTTGTCCGAAGACTAAAGCTAGACTGATATCATCATGGACCATTCTTTGACATTAACGAGACAAGGAAAATAGGAACAGCTGTCAGCGCCTGTCCAAGCCCGAGAGAAAGAGAAAGAGTAAGACAACAAGCCACAAGTACAACCGTTTGTCACAAAGTCAGACGTCACCACAGAGGAATAACCAGCATGTGAAACTGCAAAAAAAAATAAAAAATTTAAATACCTAAAATCAAGGTGAAAAACACATTTTATGAGCATGACAACCCTATGTACTGACTGAGATTTTAAGGCATGCACACATTTTCCCCAGAATGTTTCAAGGGCTTGTGGAAACAGCGAATGAATCCAGGCGATGAGGTCACTTCCCCAAAAACAGTCCAAGTTCAACATTCAACAATTTAACAGGACTTATTCATTAAAAATGTCCATAACAAAAACAGTAAGTCAGTTCCGAGGTCAAGCCCTATCTGTACAGTCAACTTAAACAGTGTAAAAATGAGTCAAGCTCTAAATTAATAATTGGTATATTGTTTCAATTAGTGTCATTGCGTCAAGACCCATCGCAGTTATCATCAGTGTTGGGACTAACGCGTTACTGTAACGCCGTTAGTTTCGGCGGTAACTAGTAATCTAACGCGTTATTTTTTATATTCAGTAACTCAGTTACTGTTACTACATGATGCGTTACTGCGTTATTTTTTTATGTAATATCGGCTAGAAACAGAAGATCTGAGTGTGTTTTATTGGAGTGCTGCGGTGTCGTCCTTCTGAATCTTCCTCTGTCACAAGGGAGAGAAGAAAAGAGGCACACTCTGTGTGTGTGTGTCTGGGTGTGGGTGTGGGGAGGGGAGGGACACACGTAATCCGCGGTTTGATATATGAAAAAAAAAAAAAAAAGTTCACACGTTCAATCCACACACAGCGTGGTCATGGCGAGCGGAGTAACAGAAGAGCTTCAACGCCCCGCGCCATTTAATCGGCGTGTTTATAGGTGCAGACTCGGTTGTGCAAAACGAGGGTTTTAAACACATGCTGAGCGTGCTTGAGCCACATTACGACATCCCGTCGCACACCCACTTCAGCGATAAGATTGTGCCAGATCTTTATGAGCAGGAGAAGAAAAAAGTTGTGGATGAACTATCCCGAGCATCATCTGTTGCGCTCACGACAGACGGGTGGACGTCCAGGGGAACTATGTGACGATAAGCGCTCACTTCATTTGCACATGTAGTGAATTTGGCATCACAGAAGGGAATCTCAGTCAATAGGATGCAGCGCCTCCTTGGGAGGATTAGGAAGGAGGTTTCCTACTTCCACCCAAGCACAACAGCTGCTCATGTGCTTAAGACAAAGCAAGAAATGCTAAAGCTGCCTACTCATAAGCTCATATATGATGTCCCAACAAGGTGGAACTCCACTTATGATATGTTGAAGCAGCAGGCAGCTATATACTCTGCATTGACCCACAAGACCCTGAAGACAAATGTCAAAGACATCATCACCCTGTCTGATGATATGAGAATGGCAGAGGAGGTCCTCCAGGTGCTTAAACCCCTCAAAACTGTTACATCTCTACTGAGCACTGAAACTTCACCATCTGTGTCAATGATCCTGCCACTGAAAACAAGGACTCTACAATCCATGGCTCCAAATGTGGAAGACATCACTCCAGATGTCAGGCTTTATTTCACTACCTATGTTTCAAGGAAGATGATGTGCCGTCTTAAGTTGCACTTTAAGTTGTTTTTTATTAATGGTCATTGGTCCAAGTTTAAAGAAAGGAGAATGCCTTTTTATGTTGCACTGTTTTTCATTAATTATGTTAAAGGAAGATAAAAATGCATGTCAAGTTGATCAACAGATTGTATTATTCTCCAGTGCAATAACAGTACTGAAATGAAGGCTAAAAGGGCATTAATGGGAGCTTTAAAAAAAAAAGAAGAAGTAACTAAATAATTACTTTTCACAGTAACGCATTACTTTTTGGGGTAAGTAACTGAGTTAGTAACTGAGTTACTTTTGAAATAAAGGACCTAGTAACTGTAACTAGTAACTGGTTTTCAGTAACTAACCCAACACTGGTTATCATCATCTCAGTTAGCATGGCAGGGGTGTGTGTGACCTCGGGGAACTTTTTTTTTTTTGCAATTTTGCTGATAACATTTATTTTTTCTTGTAAAGTGAAAAGGTGACCAAGTTTCTATGTTGCACTGTGATGAAGATCCCTCAATGAAAAGGCAGCTTAATCACTGTTTCTGTGCATGGAGTGTGCATGTTTCCATCTCATTTTTCCTCCCAGCTTTGCCTCAGCAATCTACCTAAAGGAGCTGCCATTATGATGTCTAATTTTAGCCTTCTTTTTTTTTTTTGTTGTAAGAGGGCACCCAATTTGGAGTCCCTTCAGCTTTTCCATCACCTCACCACAAAGTAAACAATGGATAATCAGAGTGAGAGGCGCCTCTGCATTGCAGATACGTGCATGCTCCTGCATCAAATCAATTGGCAATTAGCACCATTTCACAGCAGATGTTACCCAGCCATTTATTGCAACCCTTTTGATTTATTTTATTTTCTTCCTAAGAGAACATAATTGCACAACCCTCGCTTGAAAAGAAATTGCCGGAAAGAGCGACAGGGATGCTTGAGAAACACCACGTTCAGGAAAGAGATCGCCAAACTTCCCTGGTTGAGCGCATGACTAAACGGCATAGTGTGACGGCAACCACATAAGAATGCAATGATATGACAATACTAAATGCTAAAAAGCCTAAATAGGACCTGTTATGCAAAATCCACTTTTCTTACCTGTTGGTACCTGTTTTTGTGTATTTGGGATCCCCATAAGTCCCGAAAATTTTAAATAAACCATGTAGGAATGGTGGAGATATTGTTATGATTCGTTGCCCGGATCATAGTTTGTTTACGTTTTATGTCACTTGTTGGCTTAGTTCTGTTTCAGCATCCCTGTTTTATGTCTCCTTGGTTGCCATGGTTATTTATTAGAGATGCCTGCCAATATTATCGGCCGATAAATGCTTTAAAATGTAATATCGGAAAATTTCGGTATCGTTTTTTTTTTTTTTTTTTTTTTTTATTAAATCAAAATCAAAAACACAAGATGCACTTACAATTAGTGCACCAACCCAAAAAACCTCCCTCCCCATTTACACTCATTCACACTCATTCACACAAAAGGGTTGTTTCCTTCTGTTATTAATATTCTGGTTCCCACATTATATATCAATATACATCAATACAGTCTGCAAGGGATACAGTCCGTAAGCACACATGATTGTGCGTGCTGCTGGGCCACTAATAGTACTGACCTTTAACAGTTAATTTTACTCATTTTCATTAATTACTAGTTTCTATGTAACTGTTTTTATATTGTTTTACTTTCTTTTTTATTCAAGAAAATGTTTAATTTATTGATCTTTTTCTATTTTATAATTTTTTTAAAAAAAGGACCTTATCTTCACCATACCTGGTTGTCCAAATTAGGCATAATAATGTGTTAATTACACGACTGTATATATCGGTATCGGTTGACATCGGTATCGGTTGATATCGGTATCGGTAATTAAAGAGTTGTACAATATCGGAATATCGGATATCGGCAAAAAGCCATTATCGTACATCCCTATTATTTATTAGTGTCACCTGCCTCTGATTAGTGTTTGGGACGCTCACCTGTTCCTGGGCACTAATCAGAGAGCTATTTAGTCCTGCCTTTTTGTTTGCTTAACGCAACTGTGACATTTGATGATTTCTGGTTTCCTGTATTTGTCTTGCACGAAGTCCCGCCTTAGCATTCCTCGTGAGCTATCCCGTTAGCCTCCAGTGCTACATTCACGCCTGTTCTGTTCGTTTTTGTATTTCTTTTGAATGATTAATGAGAATAAATCATAGTCTTACCTGTCAGCTGCTTCCTGGAAGGACGACCCCCGGCATCGTCATGCCACGACCACGTTACAGATATTTCTAAAACAATCTCGCCTTCTTCCAAACTTACGCCAAAAGAGACCTTTGGAATTTGAAACTTTAATGACATATTTTGCCTTAATACATCAGTGGATGTCCTTATACATGGAAGCGGTTTAACAGCACAGCTTTCCGTGAGTCCGCCATTTTTATCCAGTTGTAGTCCAAAGTTGTAGTCTATTAAGCTCCTTCTTTTTCTCTATCCTTTTTTTGGGGCAGGCTGACTCGTACATGCACATGGATGCCAAAGTCTTCTGCTGGTCTCATTTCTGTGAAGTGAAGTGAAGTGAAGTGAATTACATTTATATAGCGCTTTTTCTCAAGTGACTCAAAGCGCTTTACATAGTGAAACCCAATATCTAAGTTACATTCAAACCAGTGTGGGTGGCACTGGGAGCAGGTGGGTAAAGTGTCTTGCCCAAGGACACAACGGCATTGACTAGGATGGCGGAAGCGGGGATCGAACCTGCAACCCTCAAGTTGCTGGCACGGCCGCTCTACCAACCGAGCTATACCGCCCCATTTCTAATATAAAACAACTCATATCTCTAATGTATATCTGTCAGTAGACTCCACATGGAAGTGTTAAAAACTACAACATGGCTGACGGGGTGTAGATGCGTCCAAGGCAGCATCGCAAATAAGACCGCCCACAAAACGGTGCATCCTGAAGAGAAGGTTAGAAAGCGTCTTGAAGATGGTCTGTAAAACAAAACCTATGCAAAATCTAAATCGAAGAACCACCATTACATGTTATGTAGACCACAAGGAAGTGTAGAACAAAATAATCATAATATGACCTCTTTAATGCTGAAGTCCTACACCTAAACATTGTACAATAGCAACAGTTTGATTCGGGAACAGATTATAAGTACTGTAATTCGATTTTAACAACATAGGTAGCATTGTTGTGTTGCTAAAAATAAAAATCCATGAAACATAACGCTAACTTTGCCATTCTAAAATGTACAATACTAAATATCACAAGGCTACAATATGATGCTCAATGCTTCAATGCTAAAATATGACAATAATAAATGCTCACATGCTAAACGGTGTGCTGCAGTGTGACAACACTAAATGCTGCGATGCTAAAATCGGACGTATCAAATCTTGAAATATGATGCACTAAATGCTGCAAGACTAAAAACAACAAAGCACCTTCTGACAATGACGTTAACTTATTTTTACACAAATGCTACAAAGCAAACAAGTATGATGATGCTACTATTGTAAAATACAACCAAATCAAATTCTAAGATTCTAAATGACAACGCTAAATTCAATGATATGATACCAGTACCATGCCTCTCCGCCAGTAGACATCTTAAAATATTGATTTATTTAATCGATTAGATTTCTAGCCAGTTGAAGCGACAAACTTATAGTCCTTCACCTGCCACAATACTAAATAGTACAATGTTTAAGAACGACAATATGAAATGCTACAATCGTACAATATGACAAATAGGCTAAATGCTATAAAGCTAAACTGACAGTACTAAATTCCACGCTGCTAAATATGACAGCACTAAATGCTATGAGGCTAGAAGCGACAATGGCAGATATGACAAGCAGCTATAATGCTCAGCATCGATAGAGCATGCCGCACATCTAAAATTTAACAATATTAAATGATATGATGCTAAAATAAATCATTAACAGTTGTTGGGGTAGCAACCTTGTGTGTCAGCATGTCTGTGATCTTCTTTTAATTCTTTTTTTAAAAATTTTTTATAAATAGATTTAATTATTTATTTATTCTTATTTTTTAATATATTTTATTAATATTATTATTATTATGTATTTATTTATTTTATTTATTTATTTCCCCTACCTCAGGGGGGGGGGTCTCGGCGGGGCGGTTGCTGGTTGTTCCATCTCCATCGTTGGGGTCCCTGCGGGTGGGGTGGGTGGTTCCCGTGGCCCCGTGCTGGGTGGTCCTGTGGCGGCCGGCTTGGGTGGGGTGGCCGTGGGCTGGCCTCGCCGCGCTCTCCGGGGGTGGGGGGGGGGGCTCGTGGGGGCCCGGTTGCCGGTGGGGCGGGGGGCGGTCTTCCCGTCCGGTTGCGGGGGGTCTCCGGGCCCCTCGGGCGGGGCGTCCCGCCTTTCTGTCCGTGTGGGGTGTGGTCTCTCGCTGGCTTGGGGTCTGGCTGCCCCCTGCTTTTCTCGTGCCTTGTCCTCTGCCGGGTGCGTCTGTCTGCGGCCTGCTGCTGGCCCTTGTGGGCGGCGCGGTGGGCCAGGCTCTGGGGTTCCTGTCGCTGTCCGGCTTGGCTGCGTAGGGGCGGTGGCCACTGGTTCCCTGGGCACCGCACCTACTGTTTGTGGGATGGGCTCTCGGGGGGGCTGGGGCCGTACTCTGGCTCCCGCACACACTGGGAGTCAAATGTATTGTACATGCAAATTCACATATACTCACACACATACATAGGTACCTACGCTCCCACATACATATACAAATAAATACAGTACATATTTACACACTCAAAGTTCGTACATCCACACGCACATTCATTATACAAACATACTGTATACACATACTGTACATATACATTCACTGTAAAAACATACATATACACATACTGTACATATACACTCACTGTACAAACACACACATACACATACTACACTTATACATTCACTGTACAAACACACACATACATATACTGTACATATACATTCACTGTACAAACACACATATACACATACTGTACATAGACATTCACTGTACAAACACACATACTGTATACACATACTGTACATATACATTCGCTGTACAAACCCACACATACACATTCTATACATATACATTCACTGTACAAACACACATATACACATACTGTACATATACATTCACTGTACAAGCACACATATACACATACTGTACATATACATTCACTGTACAAGCACACATATACACATACTGTACATATACAAGTACACATGCACACATACACTCATGCACATAATCACGTTTCATCAAACACATATTAACGTTGTTGCCCTAGGGTAAACTGGGTATAACACATGGCACACTGACAAAGCTTAACCTATTGTTACTATAACAATGTACAAGGTTAATGTAGGTTGCTTCTCTTTCTTCCCCTCCATTTTTCTGCATTCTTTCGTATCTCAAGTTATCATTACGTATATGTATTGTTGCATTTGAACAATTGTATTGTTGATAATAAAGGTAAAGTATTGGTATTGTTTATTATCAATAGCACTATTTCTATTGGTATTCATATTGCTCCATTTTTAGTGCAATAATGCTCATTGTCATTTCTGTATTATTTTTTATTTTCGCTAACTGCTTATTTGCTATTACTTTTACCATCATATTTGTACATGTCGTATTTGCTGATGTTGCTCTGTTGTTGTTGTTGTTGTTGTTGTTGTTGTGGTGTTTGCTGTTGTTGTTTTTGTCTCTCTGTCTAATCCCCCTCTTGTCCCCACAGTTCCCCCCTCTGTCTTCCTTTTTCTCTCTTTCTATCCCCTCCTGCTCTGGCCCGGCTGCTCCAAATGATAATATAAATACATTTAATAAAGTCAAAATACAAATAAGGCAACAAGAGAAGTATCCTACACTTCTCTTTTGTAAAGTAAATCTGAACAGCCGATATGGGCATCTACATCAACTATATGATTTGCCCGAGAAGCTGGGCAGGACATTATTTAAAAAAATAAATAAATGAATAAATAAATAAATCATTAACAAATGATAAGAAGCTATAATTAGCTGAAATACGACAACAATAAATGCTACAATGCTAACCATGGACATACGAATAGCTACAATGCTAAATGCAACAATGTGAAACGCTAAATGAAAGGCTGAAGCGTGACAATAGTAAACGCTATGATGCAAAACTCAATGTGACAATACTCGATGCTAAAATGCTAAACTAAAATGCTAGAAAGCTGAAATATGACTACAAATGGTACAAGGCTAATAGACAATGCTAAATGCTATGGTGCTAAAATACAATGGCAGTTAATGCTAGGGTGCTAAATTATGACAACGCTAAATGTTGTAATGCCAAAATAAAACAAAACTAAACACTAAGATGTGACAATTACTAAATGCTAACATGCTAACGCCAGAATGCTAAAACGCAACAATACTAAATGCTGCGCTGCTAAAATACGATGACACTCAATGCTATGATGCTAAACTATGACAACACGACATGCCAAAATAAAACAAAACCGAACAATACAATCCTAAAATCAGTCAATCATCAATCAATCAATCAATGTTTATTTATATAGTCATAAATGTTACATTGCTACCACGCTAAAATATAACCATGTTAAAAGCAAGGAGGACAAACAACAACATGTTACAATTGTTACTATGCTAAATGCAATAGACAACAAAGCAAAGCACATTTCTGTTTTCAATAAAAAAGTAGCAAAGGTCAACGTTCATGCCATTTCCCTCAGATTTTCCTGCAGCGACTGATGCTAATTGTTGCTGTCTTATTAAAGGTCAGGACACTTATTTTAATCACCTTACTTTGATTTTAATGACCTTATGCTGTAAAATGACAGAATTTAGTGCTTTTCTGCATTAAGAAGAATAGTTGTATTGCTTCTTCACACAGTTTGTGGTTCCTGTGACTTTTATTATGCGATGATGTCATGTTGTTAGTACAGTAACCACATGGCCTCACTTTTTCCACATTGACGCGAGAAACGTGGGACTTTTTCTTTGCCTTTCACGGCTGCTTTACTGTTTTCACACAGTGGTCATGGCTAATTGCCTCATTTTGGAACACACACGCACACACACCATCGCATCGGTCTTACAAGGACGCTACTTATGAGGAAAAGGCAAATGTCCGCAGAGGACATTGAGATTGAACTGGAGAGCTGGCGGTTTTCATTATGTTGCTTTATCGGCTCGATAGGACAGCCTGCGAGGACCCACACGTGAGACGTAACGATCTGGCGGCACCACAAGCAATTCATTAAAAATAAAAATAAAAGAAAGAAGGCCAGAGTGGGACACTTGAACACGAGAATAAAAATACCAGTAGTTTGTCTTACTTAAAATTGGTTCAGCATGTAGAGAATATTTTTTTAATTAAAAATTCCAAAATTGTTAAATATATTTTTTGTCAAATTAAAAATATTTAAATGTTTGCATTTTAACATGTATTATTATTTAACATTCTTATTGTTATAATTATTATCATTATTTATTCATTTATTTATATTTTTTTTTACATATTAGTGCTATTTGCAACACAGTTTATGATATGTGACTAAGTGCAATGAGTCTATATTAAACATGACAATGCCAAATACAACAATAATACATATGCTGATAACAAAATATAACAAATAGGACAGTACAACACAATTTCTGGTGGCACGTTTCTTTTTACGGTTATAATATTCCATCAAAAACTCCACCCTGTGCAGAACTTCCGCTTTCTTGAAGCCTCAACCCGTCTGACCTTATTTCAGTTTTACATCTGATGTATGGAATATTCTGGGACTTTTCCCCAAGCGTGGGAATGCGATGCAGGCGAGCGTATGATCAGTAAATCAGCTGGGATGAAAAGGTACCACATGGGATCCATTTCCTGTCAACATTAATAACGCTCTGCGGCGTTAAGGCATGTAGAAAGGAAAAACATTAAAGTATTTCCTTACCCAGTCCTGAGGCAAAGTGTGATTATTCCATTTTAATAAGATCTTTTTTTTAAGCTCTCTTACATACAGTAGTTAATGCTTGAAGTGTGACGATAGCCACAGAGCAAATATTGATGTGCTTAACTTGGAGCATGACATCACCAAAAAGTAGTTTGTCTTCCTTAAGTACGTTAAGAGTCTGTAGCAAATAGTCCTAGTTAGTTAGTGCAGGCCAACATCTTCCTATTGCCCATAAAAGGGCATGAAACCACAGTGGCATGGTTCACAAACATATGATCAGATATGGCTTGAATCTATAAAATTGTAGATTTTATATTTAAAGGACCCAAAGGAATTTATTAACAAGTTCTCTTTATATATTTTTGCTCCTGGAGATGATTATAGCAGTCATTTCCCATACTTTGATTTAGTTTTTGAATAATTTGTAGATAACTGTACATGGAACACCCCCTTTTCATCACAAGACTGAATAGGCTGCCCCCTCTTTGTGCGACGTCATCCACAAAACTGCATAGACGGTGTGAATAAAGACATGCAAAACTGTTATTTTGTTTACTTCTTGCATGATTTGGCACTCTGGTCCATATAATTGAAACTGATATGGCTAACATTATAAGCAAAAAATAACTATAAAAGAATCACCATTTCCTGACTTCCCTGCTCTTCTATTTCCTCTTTCATAAACAGCATAGCCTGTGTCTCTCGTGCTCTTTCAATATTTCCTCAAGTATATTGAGGAAAACATCAGTAGAAGAGGAAGCAAATTTGAATAGTAGCGCTCACCTTCATTTCCTCTCAATTTTCTCAGTTTTTCTCCCCTAGAGGGTGCTCCGGATTTTCAGGATCACATTTGTTTTGAGTCTCTTACACTTTTTCCATCCAAACTCCAACCAAGACGGCCAAAATTGGATGTCTTTAATGTCATTATGGCAAGACTGGAGGGGCTATTCATCTTCAAACAAGGATTTTTATTTTGTGACTCGACACTTCTAATGCCAAATATCTGCAATGAATTTGCGTCTGTAATCTTGTGCTAAATTTCATCTGGACGTAATTTCACCTTTTGTATTATTACTTTGGCTTTTTTTTTTGGTAGTCTGCATATTTTTTGTCCCAAATCTCCTTACAAGAAATTTTAGGCAGGATAATATCATCCCGGAGCAAAAAGTGAGGAGGTTAATCGTAAAAAAGAAGGGGGCCAAAAAAAAAATATCTATAAATCAAATCCTATTACAACACAAGAAGACACTAATCCGACCCACTCACACCCCATTCCCACTTTACCAGCTCTCTTCGTTAAGAGTGATTAGCGGTGAGTCGCTCCCACTCCTAATCAGTGGAAATGAGCTCTTATTTAAATATTCACCTTGAGCTTAAATGTTTAAATGATCTAGTTTGACGTTTAGGATATAAATTAATACAATAACAGTAATAGACACTGTTTTTTTTAATCGGATTTTATCATTATGACAAAGTTTTTTTTTAAATTTCCTTTTTTTTAAAATGCATATTCTAAACATTTTGGACCCAAATCAAGTGTTAAATTAAGTTTTATTTATGTATTATACAAACCCCGTTTCCATATGAGTTGGGAAATTGTGTTAGATGTAAATATAAACGGAATACAATGATTTACAAATCATTTTCAACCCATATTCAGTTGAATATGCTACAAAGACAACATATTTGATGTTCAAACTGATAAAAAATATTTTTTAAAAGTAGATTCCATGAAATGCTCAGTCATTCACAAACAAGGATCGGGCGAGGGTCACCACTTTGTCAACAAATGCGTGAGCAAATTGTTGAACAGTTTAAGAAAAACCTTTCTCAGACAGCTATTGCAAGGAATTTAGGGATTTCACCATCTACGGTCCGTAATATCAACAAAGGGTTCAGAGAATCTGGAGAAATCACTGCACGTAAGCAGCGAAGCCCGTGACCTTCGATCCCTCAGGCTGTACTGCATCCACAAGCGACATCAGTGTGTAAAGGATATCACTACATGGGCTCAGGAACACTTCAGAAACCCACTGTCAGCAACTACAGTTGGTCGCTACATCTGTAAGTGCAAGTTAAAACTCTCCTATGCAAGGCAAAAACCGTTTATCAACAACACCCAGAAACGCCGTCGGCTTCGCTGGGCCTGAGCTCATCTAAGATGGACTGATACAAAGTGGAAAAGTGTTCTGTGGTCTGACGAGTCCACATTTGAAATTGTTTTTGGAAACTGTGGACGTCGTGTCCTCCGGACCAAAGAGGAAAAGAACCATCCGAAATGTCATAGGCGCAAAGTTGAAAAGCCAGCATCTGTGATGTATGGGGGTGTATTATTGCCCAAGACATGGGTAACTTACACATCTGTGAAGGCGCCATTAATGCTGAAAGGTACATACAGGTTTTGGAGCAACATATGTTGCCATCCAAGCAACGTTACCATGGACGCGCCTGCTTATTTCAGCAAGACAATGCCAAGCCACGTGTTACATCAACGTGGCTTCATAGTAAAAGAGTGCGGGTACTAGACTGGCCTGCCTGCAGTCCAGACCTGTCTCCCATTGAAAATGTGTGGCGCATTATGAAGCCTAAAATACCACAACAGAGACCCCCGGACTGTTGAACAACTTAAGCTGTACATCAAGCAAGAATGGGTAAGAATTCCACCTGAGAAGCTTAAAAAAATGTGTCTCCTCAGTTCCCAAACGTTTACTAAGTGTTGTTAAAAGGAAAGGCCATGTAACACAGTGGTGAACATGCCCTTTCCCAACTACTTTGGCACATGTTGCAGCCATGAAATTCTAAGTTAATTATTATTTGCAAAAAAAAAATAAAGTTTATGAGTTTGAACATCAAATATCTTGTCTTTGTAGTGCATTCAATTGAATATGGGTTGAAAAGGATTTGCAAATCATTGTATTCCGTTTATATTTACATCTAACACAATTTCCCAACTCATAAGGAAACAGGGTTTGTATATATTACAGCATACTGTATGTCTAATTTTCTATTATTATGTTGTAGTGATCAATAAAAGTAACATAACCTCCAACTACTAATGATGAGCGATACCACTGATTCTCTTTCCGATCCAATACCGAGTAATATTCAGGCTGGTATTGACGATACCAAACCAATACAGATACTTTGTGCAAATCTGCTAAAATTTAAGAAGTTGCATATTTCAAATTATAACATATCTCATAGCATAAAGAATACAATACAGAGGTATTTATTTATTTTCAACTCTGAAGTATAAGGGAATGGCGTGATAAGTAAAATAATAAAAGCATTAAAAAAAAAAAAAAAAGAACAACAAGTAATTCACAATTCAGTTCCATGAAGATGTTAATGTAAAGATACTAAACATGTAAACAACACTACAAAAAAAAATTCAATTCATTGCCTCATTCACAACTTTAGTTACTTTTTTACACTGCGTTCCTGTTAATGGTACACATTATCTCAAATAACTTAAGTATCAAAAGCATCGGAATTTTGATTTGAGAATCGATATTACAGCATCAAGATCTGATATCGGCGGAATCGATATTTCTGTACCGATCCGCACATCACTACCAACTACTGTTAAACAACAACACAGCAGCTAATCTTGGCGCTACAATCTCAGTGGGTTGTTGGCTTGGTCTGGGATTGGTTATTTTGATCCGTCAATCAGAGTTGCTCGAACTACGGCAAGCTGCGAAAATCAAAGTTTATTATTATGAAAAACATACAGAGTAGTGAATGGGGAATATAACTGTGAGACATGTCAAGTGTGGCAAGTAGCATGAGAAAGAGTTCAATTGCGTGACTGTTGACTTCAACGCAGAATAACATGATCAGTGGCTGCAAGGCGCCCACTAGTGGTGAGTATAAGTGAATACAAGGGGGAGTTACAGACAGACAACTCTTTTTACACGTCCAAATTGCTGCACAGACATAACGAAATAACCAATGCCAGACCAAGCCATCGATCCACTGTGCCTACATTTAACTAGGGATGATGTTTGTTAGGAAATTATCGATTTCGATGCCATTATCGAATCCTCTTATCGAACCAATTCCTTAATGATTCTCTTATCGAACCCAGATAGGTTGTTGTATATGGAAAAAAACATAATACTTGGTTTAACAGAAGCTCACTTTTATTTTTTAAGAAAAAAATAAAATAAACAGAGCGAACACTGCCCTGGTCACTCTGGCTGTCATGAATGTCATCTTCTGAAATAGGATGACGTTAACATTATCTTAATTCACATTTAGTAAGCACTAGTTTATTAGACAGGCCTGCAAACTCTGGAGTGGTGTAGGCTACAAGATACCAGAGGTGGGACCAAGTCATTGCTTTGCAAGTCACAAGTAAGTCTCAAGTCTTTGCCCTCAAGTCTCGAGTCAAGTCCCGAGTCAAGACAGGCAAGTCCCGAGTCAAGTCCAAAGTCAAGACTAGAAAGTCTCAAGTCAAGTCTCAAGTCAAGTCCCAAGTCCTGCATTTTGAGTTTCGAGTCCTTTCAAGTCCTTTTAACCACAGACTAATATTTTTACACAGATTGTGTATGCTTTTAAAACGCTGTATTTATTTATTAAAACAAGTGCATTTGAAATTGCAGGGAAAAAAATAGTGCTGACATTGCAATTCATAATAGCACTATTAACCAGTCATTTTAATAGTTTAAACAATTTTAAACATTTAACTCATTCCTTTACAGAATAAACACATTTGCAAAAACAAACATTAACATACTATTGGTTGTATTTTATGAAAATAATATAACCACAGAGTTGAGAAGGAGCAAAGATCTTCAATATTTGTATGTGAAAATCACAAATAAATCTTCTGGGGGAGGATGACGCCCCTACAGGGGTTTGGTTTACAAACTTTCAGCCCCACCTAAAACAAAATTCACCAGCCGCCACTGATTATGATGCATTCTCATTTTAGGCAAAATATAAGACAATACTTTCTTAACAGTATAATTGTAACCAGGAATAAGTCTTCAAGTAACAATATTCAAATACTAACATTGTTGGGTAAGACAGCATTTGGTTTTATTCTGAATCCAGTGAAACAGATTGGTGGTTTTAGCTGATATAAAGACTTTCAGGTGTTTATATATGTTTATGTTTAAGTATTTGGCAGACGCTTTTATTCAAAGCGACATACATAAAAAATACATATAAAACAATCACTGTAAACATGATCATTTAAGGGAAGAATGTAATAGAAAATATCAATACAAAGTGTCAAGACAGAATAAACTCTCTGCTGCTGCAGTCTATAGGTCCCTAAGATATATAGATATCTAATGTATTCATACATTGTTTATGTAGGATATACGCATGTATATATAACCTAATCATATTGTTTCTTCAACTTAAAAATAGCTGACCGTTTTTTTCCCCCTTCTGTGGGATTATATTCCCAGTTTTGATCTCGGACGTCTGGCCATTTATAGCGTATAAGAATATTATACTACTGTTAAGCAAACTATGAATAATAAAAACGCCAAAGCATGTGTCCGTTATCATAGCTACACGTTTAACAAAAAAAGCGCGTGAAAATCAGTGGTATTCAGTGAGGTAAGATGAATTAAATTCGCTGACAGTTCATTGCTCCTGCCAAATGAATTGCACTGAGTGGAGCGGATCACCACTCCAAGATGGCGGCGCCGCGTCTCGTCTGTGCCAATAGGCAGTAGCGCTCAATGCTGCGTACCCTTATAAGATGTCTAGGGTTATAACGTTAGCAGTGAGTTTACAGCCTCACTGATTTAACTACACAGCAAATAAAAGTCATGTTACTTAGCCAATAAACGTTATCTTACATTCAAAACGTACCCTTCTTTGTGGAACTTCAAATGTCGAACGAAGTTGGAAGTTGTTGCGTCTCCGTCTGTAATATTCGAACTGCGTGATTTGCATACGGCAATTCGTTTTTTGTTGACCAAGTCGTAGTTTTTATACCCGAATGAAACCAACTTTGGCATAATTGTTTCTCACTGCCGCGTTGTTTGACAACTCATGTTCGGTGGTTGTCCTGCAATTTGATTGGATGAGAGCTGTGGGATGAAAACAACGTAGATCTAATTTGATTGGCTATTGTACTGACATTACACCAGCTGACAAGCAGCACACACGCTTATAGACACAGACGTAGAAAATGAAAGATACGGAGCGCTCCCAAATAACTTTTTAATCTTTGGGTTTTGGGGAAAGTAGCAAGTCATGTCAAGTCAAAAGCCTCAAGTCCAAGTGAAGTCACAAGTCATTGATGTTAAAGTCTAAGTCGAGTTGCAAGTCTCTTTACATTTTGTCAAGTCGAGTCTAAAGTCATCAAATTCATGACCCGAGTCTGACTCGAGTCCAAGTCATGTGACTCGAGTCCACACCTCTGCAAGATACCGTTAACGTTATCAGACACATACAAAAAGGCTAACGTCACTGACTATGCTTAGGTAACGTTAGTCAAGCTAACATTACTGCAGTCCTGGTTGACATAAGAGGTAACGTTATTTTAGTCTAAAGGCTACAAGTGAGCAGATATGGAAATTAACCGGCAACAGTTAATGTTAGTTACTCACCGGCACTATCACTGGGACTGCAGGTTGAAGCAGAGGAAGAGGGGCGTGCTTCGTCATCTCTGTCGCTGCTTCTCCACGTGTCGAAGACGTGACACGTTTCTCTAACCTTCAGGTTATGTACGGCCTGAACATGTTTCAACATGTTTGTTGTACTGCTCCCCTTACAGGAAAGCGAAGCATGGCAATAATTGCAGATAGCCGTTTCCTCGTCGTATTTCTTAGTAAAGTGAAGCCATGCCTTGGAGCGTTTTTTTCCGGTCCATTGTTGTTGCTGCTTCTGTATCTGCCGCCGAATGACTGAGCTACGTCATTTCCTGTGACGTGTCACAGGACATTTCCTGTGACACGAGATTCGTTCCCAGGGATTTGAATAAAGAACCAAATCTTTTTCTTTACTATAGTGGCTTTGATAACGGGAACCGTTTCTCAAAAAGGGATTTGAATCCATGGAATCGGTTCTTTTCTTATCGAACAATCGAGAGAACCGGTTTTCGAACATCATCCCTACATTTAACCAACCCTGGAAGACACTATGCAAATTAAACCAATCAGAAACAACCTAAGGCGGGTCTCGGCGTCTTTCTTTCACACGCCTCTAATTGGTTTAAATTGCGTAGTGTTAGTATTATTTGCAGATGATACAAATAATAACAGAAGAAATTAACAAATTAAAAAGTTGGTTTGACAAAAACAGACTATGTTTGAATCTCAGTAAGACTAAAATAATGCTATTTGGTAACAGAAGAAGAGAAAGTCAAACACAAATACAAATAGATGGACGTGGTTGGTTAAACATAGGCATATCTCAGATATGCACACGCAGATTGTATTACGCGTACCCACTCTTGAATGTGCATGCACACGTTGTATTACACACTCAGGAATCTGGATGTGCTCGCTCAAATCATACACCACAGAAATGTTGCAAAAGTCACGTGTGAAAAAGACAACCAATAGAGGGTTCCTGCTTCTCGCAGCTCATAGATACACACGTGCAGATTGTATTACTGCACGCACACACATCTGAATGCGCGTGCACACGTTGTATTACACGCTCACAAATCTGGATGTGCACGCTCAAATCTTACACGGCAGATTTGGCGCAAAAGTCAAGTGTAAGTAGACAGCTTATCAATTTTTTTTTTTGGTTTAAGGACAGACAGACAATTTAAATCACACGTACGCGGATCTGAATACACAGACACGCAAATTAGTACATGTGCACGCAAACTGCATGTGCACAGAATGAGATACACATTTGCAAATAATTTTGCTACAATATTACTTCCATATAAAACACACGATTTTTCCTCATTTCCTACCTTTGTTACAGTGAATCCAAAGGCGGTGTGTACTTTGTCCTACTCCTGTCACTTGCTCCTTTCTGACTCCTTTGTCCTTTCATTCCTGTCACAAACTTCTCCATCTCTCAGTTTGTTAGCGCTGCACACATGTGTTCATGTGTACTTACTTCTTCTACTGTGTAAAACAAGAAGTGTGTTGATTAGATTGAGCACAGCTGCCACTTAGCTGCAGGCTTGTATATTTTTCTGATATGAGTGTCGACTATGAAGGTTAACTTGTCTCTTTATTAGGAACGCTTTTTTTTTGACACTGAATTTATGAAACTGAAGTTTTTGTGTTTGAATTTTGTGAACTGAATTTTTTTTACATTCAATTATGCTGACACTTAATTGCTGTTTTGCAAGACCTGTGTCACGTGACTTCAAACTTGACACCTCATTGGCTGGATTGATTGCTTCGGTCCTAATTTACGGGAAGTGAGTCTTGCTTTTTTAAGCAGTGGATTTTTCGACAATGAATTTTTATACACTGATTTTTTTTTTTACACTGAATTTTCATTGAATTTTTCAGCACTGATTTTTTTTTACACTAAATTTTTATACACAACATTTTCATACACATAACTCTTATACAATAATATTTTTTAGAATTAATTTTAAAACACTGATATTTTTCTCAATGCAATTGCCAGCATATTTTGGTAAATTTAGGTCACAAAATTCAAAGGCAAACATTTCAGTTCACAAAATTCAAAGGCAAATAATTCAGTTACATAAATTCAGTGTAAACAAAAAAAAGCTTTCGTAATTAAGACGCATAATAACCTCCATGTTAGACACAAATAATGGGAATCCCCCCACTACCTCACCTGACCCCTTCAGACCACTATTTGAGAAACACTGCCTTATAGTATTTTTTTTTAGCTTAATTAGCATTTTCAACATGTTTATGCACTCAATTATTGCTTAAATAAAAGTAAAAAAATTTAACAAATTAAAAGTAATAAAATAAAATATAAAATACAGAACAAAACATTTTCAACCTGCAGCACCTTCAGTCAGTGAACTTGTCTAAAAGATGGCACCGTAGCACAAACCTTTTCAATGCCTCTGTCGTGTTCCATGGAAACAATTTTTAGAATACAAAATATTGTGGCCATTAGCTAAGAAAAATCCACAAATTAGCTGGACAGTTTTAGAAGTAATAAGGGTTCAAAGTGTGGAAAAAAATAGCGGCTTATAGCCTGGAAAATACGGTAATACTACTATTGTATGTGTAAAACAATATGAAAGTAAATTGTAGTAATATTGATAAAAAAGAATGTCTCTATGATATCATCCTGTACCTAATGTTATGTCTCATTCCTTACTAAGCAACCCTTTTGCTTGCTCATTTAAATGCTGACCTCATCTGCGGGAGGAAAGTGATGACTCAGCAATATGAAAGAAAGTGCTGGAAAGGATGATGATATTGGACAGCGCCTTGCAATCCCATCTTGTACACATTAAGTTAATTGACTGTGTATAGAATGAGATCATGTTTGAGCTCATAGAGTTTAGGTTGAGGTCACATTATTTAAAAAAAAAAAAGACACAAAAAAAGAAGAGCAATATATCAGCATCTCCTCCATGACTCCTTTCGCTGTTATCTTGCATCCCTGAGGCGCTACACCAGGACATGCAGGCCACCAGTGGGACTCCAGTAGTTAATCTCTGCGCTAGTTAAATGCCCTTGTATGGCCCTGAGCGGTAGTAGGCAGCCTTCTACTCTTTTCCTGCTTTGCTAGCTCCCTGAGGACTCGCTTTTATTGAATTACATGATGGGGAAAGAATAACTTACTTCCAGGTAGCAGCAGCCCTCTTTAGGACAACTATTACTGCTTTGTTTTTATTTGGAACCTGGCTGCAGGCCATTGTTAGGCTTTTAAACTACACCTCGCATCTATAAACTACAAGGAAGAAGGCTTCCTTGCTACAAACCTGCTTTTCTACTTTACATCTTCAAACCTACCTAGTAACCAGGGAACATTTCTTATCACGGTTATTGTGAAACAAATTATCACGGTTATATCATCACTTTTAAACGTGCTCAACATTTTTCAAAAGTACTTATAATGAAATTGTCATGGCAAGTTCTCAATTCCGCATGCCATCTGCGGCAAGCTGTAGCGGCGCCTCCGCTGGCAGCGCGCCAGGACACGCCCGTGCCCGCTTTGGCTGCATTGCGGCCGCGCGCCGGCAGAGCTGCAAGCACTCAGCAATCTGCACACCTGGGACTAATGAAAGCAAGCAGTATAAAAACCAGCGGACCCAAGGATCCTGTGCCGGAACGTAGTTCACTCTTTGTAGTAAGCATCCTGTCTCTGGCTTCCCCCTCGTGCGTACTTGCTCTCTCCTTGTGACTTCCGCGTTCCCGTGTCTTATGTCCTTTGTGTTCCCCGCAGTGTTTTTCCTGTTCCCCGTGATCGAGCTGTGTGCCTCGACTCCTCTCTGGATTTTGGACTGCCTCCCTCGATCCTCGACCCCTGCTTGGACACGGACCTCGTTGCTTCTCTCCAGCCCCCGACCGCTTGCTTGCCCACGGACTGCCTTCTTGCCTTGCCCCTCTGGACTGACGAAAGATTCATCCAACACGCACTTACAACAAACACTGGTAACATTTACATTGTTAATCCTGCACATCGTTTCACACCAAACACATAGAGTATCATACACCTCCCACACACTCGTCAACATTTTTTAATAAACCTGTTTAACCGATCCTGGTTTTGGTGTCGTCTTCTTCCTCCGCCGTAAGTAACAGAAATATTTTAAGCAAGTTTTAATTAAAAAAAATACAAACAACACATTCAAAATGATTTCCTTTGTAAAAGAAACATTACTGTAGACAAAACACTGTTTCATGGACCTCAGGTAGTAATTGAATGTGCATATGAAAGCAACAAAGGCATTATTAACAGAGTAATTTAACATAAATACATGAAATACATTTGGAAATTGTGCAAGATAGCACTTTATAGACTTAAGAGATAAACAAATAAAACCAAATGACATATAAATTACATTTGTAAAGTTACAAAAGATTTAAAGTTAGTATTATTTGCAGATGATACAAATAATAACAGAAGAAATTAACAAATTAAAAAGTTGGTTTGACAAAAACAGACTATGTTTGAATCTCAGTAAGACTAAAATAATGCTATTTGGTAACAGAAGAAGAGAAAGTCAAACACAAATACAAATAGATGGAATAGAAATTGAAAGAGTAAATGAAACCAAATTTCTAGGTATAATGATTGATGATAAAATGAACTGGAAATCTCGTATAAAAAATATACAACATAAAGTGGCAAGAAACACATCAATAATGAATAAAGCAAAACATGTTCTAGACCAAAAATCACTTGATATTCTCTACTGCTCACTAGTGTTACCATATCTGAGTTATTGTGCAGATATATTGGGAAATAACTACAAAACAACCCTTCATTCACTAATGGTGTTACAAAAAAGATCAGTCAGAATAATACATAATGTTGGATATAGAGAACAGACAAACAATTTATTCATTGAATCAAAAATAATGAAATTCCACGACATAGTGAATTTGCAAAAAGCTAAAATTATACACAGAGCAAACTACAATCTGCTACCCAAGAATATACAACAATTATTCTCAACAAAAGAGGAGGAATATAACCTTAGAATTTTTTTTAATTTAAAACATTTGTACGCACGAAAAACACTTAAGACCTTCAGTATATCTGTATGTGGGATTAAATTATGGAATGGATTAAGCAAAGCAATCAAACAATGTACTAATATAATCCACTTCAAGAAACTCTTCAAACTTAAAGTGGTACAAAGTACAAAGAAGAAGAACCATGATAAACATTCTGAATGTATTTCATCCATCCATTCATTTTCTAGATAATCTTATTTATCTCACCATATGAAATATAACTTACTTCACTAATTATTATTTATTTATGTATTTATTTATTGTTAATGTTATTACTCATGGAGTATATTGTGAATAAATTGAGAACAGGAAGTGAACTAAAGTTTTAGCAACTGCTATGTAAAGGGAAAGGGGTAGGATTAAATAAGCTATGCTTCTTCCTACTCCCTTTCGAACATGTTGAATAGAGAAACAGAAAATTGTGATGTATCACGTTGTATGCATGCATGTTCCAAATAAACTCAAACTCAACTCAAACTAACTCAAATGTAAGAATTTTGGAAGATGGCACCTGATGGCCATAAGACATGAATGCACTTTTTGACCATATAGATACAATAGTGTTCATATTTTAGATCTTACACATCAGGCTGCACGATTATGGCCAACATAATAATTAAGATTATATTTTATGAATATTGAAATCACGATTATTGATTATGTTAGGTAAAACAAAGTTGGGGTGAGGTGTGAACGCAATACCATCATGTCACTTGTAAGGTCCAAGAAAAAGGCTATAAATCAATGTTATCCATATACCTAATGACAAATATTATTTTTTCTTGTTCATTAAAGGCCTACTGAAACCCACTACTACCGACCACGCAGTCTGATAGTTTATATATCAATGATGAAATCTTAACATTGCAACACATGCCAATACGGCCGGGTTAACTTATAAAGTGCAATTTTAAATTTCCCACTAAACTTCCGGTTGAAAAAGTTTATGTATGATGACGTATGCGCGTGACGTCAACAATTTATACGGAAGTATTGGTACCCCATTGAATACAATACAAAAAAGCTCTGTTTTCATATCAAAATTCCACAGTATTCTGGACATCTGTGTTGGTGAATCTTTTGCAATTTGTTTAATGAACAATGAAGACTGCAAAGAAGAAAGTTGTAGGTGGGATCGGTGTATTAGCGGCTGGCTGTAGCAACACAACCAGGAGGACTTACTTGGATAGCAGACGCGCTAGCCGCCAACCGCACGGATGATCGGGTGAAGTCCTTCGTCGCGCCGTCGATCGCTGGAACGCAGATGAGCACGGGTGTTGATGAGCAGATGAGGGCTGGCTGAAGTAGGTGGAGAGATAATGTTTTTATCATAGCTCTGTGAGGTCCCGTTGCTAAAATAGCTTCAATGGCGTCGTTAGCAACAGCATTGTTAAGCTTTGCCGGGCTGGGAATTATTAACCGTGTAGTTACATGCCCATGGTTTAATAGTATTGTTGATCTTCTGTCCATCCTTCCAGTCAGAGATTTATTTATTTTGTTTCTTACTGCATTTGAGCCCGATGCTACCACGATAGCCCAGTAGCTAAAGAGCTTCGCCGATGTATTTTCGTGGAGATAAAAGTCACTGTGAATGTCCATTTCGCCTTCTAGACTCTCATTTTCAAGAGGATATAGTATCCGAGGTGGTTTAAAATACAAATCCGTGATCCACAATAGAAAAAGGAGAGAGTGTGGAATCCAATGAGCCAGCTTGTACCTAAGTTACGGTCAGAGCGAAAAAATATATGTCTTGCACTGCAATCTAGTCCTTAACTCTAACGTTCCTCATCCACGAATCTTTCATCCTCACTCAAATCAATGGGGTAATCGTCACTTTCTCGGTCCGAATCGCTCTAGCTGCATTGAAAACAATAGGAAATTTTGAGGAGTCCTTCCTCTGTTGACGTCACGCTACTTCCGGTACAGGCAAGGCTTTTTTTATCAGGGACCAAAAGTTGCAACTTTATCGTCGTTGTTCTCTACTAAATCCTTTCAGCAAAAATATGGTAATATCGCAAAATGATCAAGTATGACACATAGAATGGATCTGCTATCCCCGTTTAAATAAAAACAAATAATTTCAGTAGGCCTTTAATAATATCAAAGTGTAATCTTTTTCTCATTACATGATGACTTTAGCTCTATTTTTTTACATTTTGATAGAATTATTTTTTGATGTACATGTTGATGCTGTATCAGGACATAACTATTAAGAGTTTGAGCAGAAATATGTTGTATAAGAATTAAGTAGACACTATAAAACTTGAACAAAATGCTATGTAAAATGAACGGCTTTTAAAGTAATAACTTTGTGACATGAAATATTTTTTTATATCGATATTAAACACGGTGAAACAGGGGTTAGTGAGTGTGCCTCACAATAAGAAGGTCCTGGGTTTGATCCCCAGACTCAGGTTTCTTTTTGTGTGGAGTTTGCATGTTCTACCTGTGACTGCGTGGGTTCCCTCCGGGTACTCCGGCTTCCTCCCACCTCCAAAAACATGCGCCTGGGGATAGGTTGATTGGCAACACTTATTGGTCCCTAGTGTGTGAATGTGAGTGTGAATGTTGTCTGTCTATCTGTGTTGGCCCTGCGATGTGGTGGCGACTTGTCCAGGGTGTACCCCGCCTACCGCCCAAATGCATCTGGGATAGGCTCCAGCACCCCCGCAACAATAACTTGGAGTAAATTCCAACTGGACTACTTAAAACACTTGAATATGAGAAACTAAGCACACAGACGAGGAACCATATCCACTTCACAGGCAACGAGTCCTTCCTTAAACAATACAAACCGGCGTATTTACCCTAGAAACCAGCATTCCCATCTATAAACCAGCCTCCATAACTGACCTCTGGCCTCACCAATTAGCCTAGTGACCTACACTTCTCCTACGCTAGTAGGTTAGTAACCAACCCAACTACTGAGTGACTACACTAAAAGCCACCTCCTGACCTTAGAAACCACTCTTCCTACCCAATAAAACATTCCTTACATCTACAAACCTACCTAGCAATCAAACCTCCCATTGACAAACTTATAGTACTTACCTATCCTCAGGACGACTTCTTTATAATAAACCCACCAACCTATGCTCAGAATTAGTCTTCCTGTCTACAAACCTACCTTCAAACTTACACTTAAACCCCAGACACAAGCCTACAGTACCTACCCTAGAAACTAGTCTACCAACCTACCTAACCGCCTATCCTAGTAACCGAACAGTCTCCTACCTGACAAACCAGCCTACCTACCCTCGGAACCTTCTACTCTTACTTCTACCTGACAAAATCGCCTACTTTGCTTAACAACCAGCCTACCAAGTGATTAGATTTTGGTGGTGATGTGAATCATGTATAGTATGTTACATTATGTTTAGGTCATGAGGCTGAACTTCTCCGTGTGTGTGCTGTATGCCAGCAGGCAGGCGTTATATTTAAACAACCTATTCTTTGCTCAAGTCGCCGCCACCAAGTAGAGGATTGACTGCTGCGTCTTTCGACGGAACAATCCCGCTTGACTTTTCGCTAATGGATTTGTTGTTTTTTATGTCGAGAATATGGCCACTTTTCTTTTACTTTCTGCAACCCTGGACATTTTATTTGTTATTAGAAGTGCAAGCGTAGCTGTAATAATTGTCACCATGTCATCTATGAGGTCACTCTCTGCCCCCTGGTGAGGTGGCAGGCACAGCATTATTGCTTCAGGTTGCTCGTAAATTATATTTCCTGTTCCTTTCTTCCCCTCTCCTCGCAGGCTTGACAGGATAATTGATGTGCAATTGGCCTCAAGTAGCCGACAATATACATTCTATATATTTTTTCTTGTCAAGTGGAAAGGTTAGCAGGGCTTTGCAATATACAGGTATGTTATTCTATTTAAGGAAAAATAAATTGTTTTTACTCCAGTTTCTTCAAAACAGCAGGACACATCTGTCATATAGAGCAGTGGTCCCCAACCACCGGGCCGGATCGATTGGTACCGGGCCGCACAAGAAATACATAATTCTATTTTTTTCATTTTTATTTTATTTTATTTTATTTATTTTTAATTTTTTTTTATTAAATCAACATAAAAAACCCACTTACAATTAGTGAACCAACCCAAAAAATCTCCCTCCCCCATTTACACTCATTCACACTCATTCGCACAAAAGGGTTGTTTCTTTCTGTTATTAATATTTCTGGTTCCTACATTATATATCAATATAGATCAATACAGTCTGCAGGGATACAGTCCGTCAGCACACATGATTGTATTTTTTTATGACAAAAAAAAACAAAAAAACTCCAGACTTCTTCTGTTAGTTTCATACAGAGCCGTGTATAGAGAGACTATGGGCAACCTGGTTTCAGGCGATCTCCTCATTGTTTGGCGCCATCATATAGGAGTTTGAAGCCACAGCTAAGCGACACTGCACTTCCTCATTATACATTTCTTTTCATTGAAGAGTGTTTGCCGTATGTTTTCCATGCAACCATTACCTGTTGTACGGCGTAGGGATGCGGGAAGCAATTGCGTACGCTTCCACACAACCCAGAAAGGAGAAAAATATGGGAGGTGAAGGTTCCCCGAGAAGGCAGGAGAGCCAATAACACAGCAAGACTGCATTTCTAGCCACACTGAAAACATCAATATCAAGTAGTGAACTTGCAGCAAGATGCATGCTGTTGTAAAAAAGTTGAGATGGTGCAATATTTATTTGTATCATTTTTTCTTATTTCTTATTGTATTATTTTTGTAATTATTATTTTACACTATAATTCATATTTTTCTCTTGCCAGCATTTCAAACTGATCAATATGATTTCAGATATGTATATCTGTGTTACAACTAGTTATAAAGCCCTTCATTGTCAACATTTGGTGGTTGTGAGTCCATATATATGCAAATTAGAGATCAGTAGAGAAGGAACACCATTACAATTAGGTCATTGCGGGAGTCTGAGCCAAAACAATTTTGTATAATATTTTTCTCTAAAAACGTACAGTATGTAATATGCGTCTGGACCACATATGTTCTAAATATATGTTTATGATAGATATGTTTCACAAAAATTCCCTACACAGCTGACATACTTTTTTGTATATGTTTCAAACATCTAGTACAAAAATGTATACTATATACAGTACAGGCCAAAAGTTTGGACACATGTTCTCATTCAATGCATTTTCTTTATTTTCATGATTATTTACATTGTAGATTGTCACTGAAGGCATCAAAACTATGAATGAACACATGTGGAGTTAAGTACTTAACAAAAGAATGTTAAATAACTGAAAACATGTTTTATATTCTAGTTTCTTCAAAATAGCCACCCTTTGCGCTGATTACTGCTTTGCACACTCTTGGCATTCTCTCGATGAGCTTCAAGAGGTAGTCACCTGAAATGGTTCTCACTTCTCAGGTGAGCTTGAAGCTAACCAAGAGAATACCAAAAGTGTGCAGAGCAGTAATCAGCGCAATGAGGCTGGCTGGCTATTTTGAAGAAACTAGAATATAAAATATGTTTTCAGTTATTTCACCTTTTTTTGTTAAGTACATAACTCCACATGTGTTCATTCATAGTTTTGATGCCTTCAGTGACAATCTACAATGTAAATAGTCATGAAAATAAAGAAAACGCATTGAATGAGAAGCTGTGTCCAAACTTTTGGCCTGTACTGTGTATGTACTGTATATTATAATATAAAGGGCTGTCGAGCGATTAATTTTTAATCAGATTAATCACACTCTTTAATGCAAGAAGCGCTTATCACATTTTCAAACCTTACAAAACCTTTTGTATGCAGTTTGAAAGACGCAGCTGGCGAAAAGAAAGACAGACGCAGCAATTTATCAATGAAGGCAAAGTTATTGAGTTCATTTTCAGTTCCCGTTCGATTGATTGACTTACAACTATCAGCGCAGTTTTACAATTGTATAAAAACAATGTAATGCTTATGGACATCAAATTTAATGCTTTTTAATGCCATTTAAGATGTTAATTTTCGCAAAATTCATCTAATGACATTAATGCTTTTTAATGCCCGCGGAAACCTTGGATGTGCTTCGCTTTAAGCTCCTTTTTTAAACTTGTGCGCCATTCATAAGAAAATATGTCCTGCAACGCCAACAAATCCATCTCAGTGGCCTAGTGGTTAGAGTGTCCGCCCTGAGATCGGTAGGTTGGAGTTCAAATCCCAGCCGAGTCATACCAAAGACTATAAAAATGGGACCCATTACCTCCCTGCTTGGCACTCAGCAACAAAGGGTTGGAGTTGGGGGTTAAATCACCAAAATGATTCCCGGGCGCGGCGCCGCTGCTGCCCACTGCTCCCCAAGGGGATGGGACAAATGCAGAGGACAAATTTCACCACATCTAGTGTGTGTGTGACAATCATTGGTACTTTAATCTTTAATCTTAAAAATTACCTCAGTTTTATCTAAAGTTCCATTGGGGTGTTTTGCAGGGAAACTGTCCGCCTCTTCTCATCTTTGCACCGTAACAATGATTAATTTAAAGCTCTTTATATATATACACTGTATGTATATATATATATATATATATATATATATATATATATATATATATATATATATATATATATATATATATATATATATATATGAAAGATATCATTTTTCGTCAGTAATAAGTGTACCCCAGACAGATAATTTCTACATTTTTAATACCATGACTGGACAATTAATTTGCTTTAATGAAATATGTTTTAAACATTATGCTTTTTGAAACAGCTCAACACAAAAAGAATACAAACATGCTTTCATAGAGAATTAAAAAAATTACATGCAGTGCGCTGGCGTCTAGCCAGAGTTTGTATTTTGTAGGAATACAGAATTTGTATTCCTGCTTTAGGAGCATTTGCATTTAAAGAAGAGGAGCTACACTTCCATGTTTAGATAGCAGTTTCACTCATTAATAACACAAAATGTGCATTGCTACGATCATGATTTGATTATCGCATTAACTTTGATATATATATATATATATATATATATATATATATATATATATATATATATATATATATATATATATATATATATATATATATATATATATATATATGTCTTAATTAGATTATCCAAAAAATAGTGCTCGATACCGTGGTAGAGCGTAATATGTATGTGTGGGAAAAAAAAGATGAAATAGTCTTGTGATTTTTTCTCACACATATATATATATATATACATATATATATATATACACATATATACACACACACAATATGTTTTCATTTATTTACAATTGTTCTAGGATTACCACAAATTAAATTAGAATTTTTGAACATGGTTAAAAAATAATTTAAGAAATGTGACACCATTGTACTTTTCTTGGTCATCTTTGCAACATATGGACACCTTTATCCAGTCCACGTCTTGTATTTGGATTGGATGTTGACATTGAAGCTTATCATGTTGTGATTCACACCCTAGCATCCTTTCCTCCCATTAGCTGTTGCAGCAGGCAAGAGGCCTTCCACTAAACTACAATCTCCAGTTTAAGGCAACGACGTGCGGAATAAGTGAAGTGTCTGTGTGCTGTGATCCAAATGGACAGCCATGAGTCTACGAGTAGCCGCGCCACCCTGGGGGTTGGGGGTGAGGGGTGTCGGAGGCAGGGGGAGTTTGCGCCTTCACGTCAGTGAAAGGCTGATGTGCTGCATAGAGACGGGGTCCATCCCCTGCAGCCTGGCCCATGACGACCATCATGATGATGATCCAAAAGAGGATCCTCAACGGAGCGAGCAGAAGACTGAGTGCTGACAACTGTGGTGTACTTTGCCGCTAATCACTTTAGCACTACTCCCAAACTACAAGATAAGGTTTGACTTTTAATGGACAGAACAGGACCGAAGAATTAAACGGTACGAACAAAATTACTTTTAGAGCCTTGTCTATGGGATTTTAGAGGACCAGGGTTATTCAAGGGTTCTTCAACTGGAGGCCATGAGCCTAATCCTCTTTGTGAGTTCATTTCGAAGCTTTGGAACAAACTCACTTCTGGTCATAAAGGATCTTTGATTTGCATTTTTTAAAGTCAGATCTTAGCAGCTGAGATAGGCTCCAGCACCCCCCGTGACCCCGAAAGGGATAAGTGGTAGAAAATGGATGGATGGATCTTAGAAACAGCAGAGCTGTTTGTTATAGAGCACCTGGTGTCAAACTCAAGGCTACATCAATTTATGTGGCCCGCGGTAGCCTGGAAATAATGCCAATCAGTCAAGCACTTCATTGTCTTACTAAATGTTGTTGTTTTTTGACAGAAAAAGTGCATTTAGGCCTACTGCATCCAATTGCATGTATTTTGACCTTAACACAAAGAATTTGACTGTTATGTTTGGGTGGCATGGTTATGCGCTGGTCGTTTCCCCAACATGCAGATTCAAGTTAAAGTCCCAACGATAGTCACACACAAACATTTGTCCTCTGCATGGGACCCATCCCCATGTTCACCCCCTGGGAGGTGAGGGGAGCAGTGAGCAGCAGCGTGCGCCGCACTCGGGAATTGTTTGGAGTTTTAACCCCCAATTCCAACCCTTGATGCTGAGTGCCAAGCAGGGAGAAAATGGGTCCCATTTTTTGTAGTCTTTGGTATGACTCGGCCGGGGTTTGAACTCACGACCTCCCAGTCTCAGGGTGGACTCTCTAAACACAAGGCCACTGAGTTGGTCGATAGTCGTCAGGGAGCAGTGTGCAGGTGGGAAGAATGATTTATTCCAATAAATCAAGCCACAATACAAAAAGGGGTGCCGATGGCACAGGAAGCTTAGCACAGAACAGGCTAAAACAAGAACAAGAAGCAGGAATACCCAACATAACTTGTTGCGTGTTCCAAAACAAAACGCGAGGCAGGAATAAATAGCTCTCTGATTAGTGACCGGAGGCAGGTGAGCGTCCTGACCACTAATCAGAGGCAGGTGACAATAATCAGCACCCACAACAAAAAAACAGGGTGCTGAATCCGAAATAAATCAAGAACTAAGGAAATACTAAACTAAACAAAACATGATCCGGGCGACGGATCATCACATTGACTTTGTAGACTATGCTCTCTTTGTGCAATGCAAGAAACAAAGAAAAGCACAACAAAATTAGCCATTAAAGCTGATTATCTAATCATGCAACAAACATCATATTTCCATCCACCCGTCCATTTTCTACTAAATATCTGCTTGTCCCCCTGGATTATGATTTTAAAGCAAATCATCCATCAATTTGTACAAAAGATATAATAAATGCTTTGGTAAATGTGAAATAATTAGTGCTGTCCAATAGATTATTTTTAAATCATGAATAATCACAATTTTAGAATTTTGAGGAATCATGATTAATCACAATTATAAAATTCGGATTAATCACCATTTTGAATTTGGATTAAATCATGATTAATTGCAGCTTATTACTCGCTTATTTAAGTGACCTAAAAAAAAAGCCCAATATTTGGACACAAATACAATTTTATTGTGCGAATGTCAAACATGTGTATTGGGGGCCAGCCAGATGTACGTTTAGTAAACCTCACTCCCCGACAACTTCAAGACTAGCCCAGCTTGTGCTTTTTGTCCAGTGGTTATTAGCACACTTGACTCTCAATACGAATGACCAGGGTTCGAGTCCCTTTGCGGAATATAGTAAAAGGGCCCGGGGATCGAACTAGATGGGTTGCACAATCGATTACTTGATTACACATCATTTATTTTCTCAAAACTTGGTATACAGTTTTATCTAAAGTGTATTTTGAAGTGTGATTCGCACAATCCGAGTCTCTTCACTCATCTTTGCACTGACACATGCATTGACCTGATCACTGACCGTATAACAACCTGCGCCGCCTTTCAGGGAACCATCCATGGTTGAGGTAATGCACCATGTACGGTCTAAATAAATTGTGCAATTAATCTGCATACATACATGTTTTATGCAATCATTTGTTGTGATTAATCATGTTAAACTTTTATTTTTGACAACCCTAGTAATATCATGAGGCGATTATACATTATTACTCTTGTATAGTTACTGTTACAAGTGAAACAGAAGACAAATCTTGTCAAAAAGGATTTTTAGCAAACATTTTTTTAAGCAGATTCCTAAAAAGAGCAGACCAATCTTGTTCCACAGGATCTCTGATTGGCATTTTTGAAGTACAGGACCGTAGAAACAGCAGAGAACTCTTGTCATGGCATTTTTAAATGATGACCTTAGGAACAGTACAGCACTCCTGTCATAGAGGATTTTCAACAACCATTTTTAAAACAGATTCCTAAAAACAGCAGCATTCTTGTTCCAGGATCTTTGGTCAACATTGTTGCAGGCAGTCGGTCCTTTAAAACGGCAACGCGCTCCAAAGAGAATCTGTGACTAGCGTTGTTGAGGTTATTAAACGAACAGCCTGGGGGGGTGAGGGGGCGTGGCCTGAAGGAGGTAAACAAATGAAACTGGCGGTGCATACCACAGACATTTTTTAATAGAATTTATTTATAAACAAACGTGACTTTTTTGTCAGCATAGAACTGATTTTTCATACAGACTTTTTCCCCGACCAATGTGACCTAAGTAAGAAAATAAAAAGCACTCCTTTCATTCAACATCAAAACAAATGAAAAATAAACAGTTTACAACTAATCAGAGGTAATTTATGAACTTTTGAACAAGCTGTTTTTTTTGTTTTAGTTTTTACAATTTCATGACGTCATTGTCAGTCTATGCATCCAGACGAGAGATAGATAGATAGATAGATAAAGAGAGAGATCAGAGAAGACAACGTTTATTTCCGGTAATGACACTCCAAGCTTCAATGGCCACAAGAACATATGATCGCTGGGCGAGGGAAGGGTGGATGAAGGAGGAGGGGGGGTGGGGGGGGTCAGGTTTGTAGAATTTTCCCAAGTCATCTGCTGGTTGGCATCAGAATGGATGCTCTTTTTTAATTTTATTATTCGTCTTTTTCTCAAGATAAGTGTTATTTACATACACTCATACACTCAAAGTGATGTGTTGTGTCATGGATGGCTTCAAGTGGTTTTCTATTCTTGGGTTTAGAATCAATAGGGCAGTGCATAGTACAAAGATAGGGAAAAGTGCAAATCTTCCTATTGTCGGCCCATCCTGCCATGTTTTATAACCATGCAACAATAAAGCAAGAGCTTAATTAACAGCACTTTTATGTATGGAAAATAACAAAAAAACATGAGATAATTGCTCATGTTGACAAGGGAAATAAAACCCTGGAATGCACATCCAAAAAGTTGTCACAAAGCGGTTGAAAAAGATGCTAACGATTTAAAATAAAGTAAAGGGCCGTTGTTTTTTGTCAAGATTTTCCAGAAGGGATTTTTGGTAGCATTTCATTTGCTACTCATTTCTATCACTTTTACCTTCGAATAATTATGAAAGAAATAAAGGTTTATCAATGGCGTTAAATGCCTGCAAAATATTGTTTGTCCTGGTTTATTGTTAATTCCCTTAATTTCACCAATTTTCTGTTTGGTGTTGAAAAATGTTTTCTGAAATTCAAGATAGTGCCCATTATGTCATTCACATTCACAGCATTAAGGATCAGATTTCAATGTATTGGTTTAAAAAGTGGGATGAACCATTTTTTTTTTTGGTGGAGATTAAAATTTTACAGCACAAATCCGATTCAATATTTAAGCTTGTTTACGGATTGTTTTCCAAAATTAAATGACCACTCTGTATGCTAAATAAAAAAAGAATCAAGCACAATTAACAACACTGAATAATTTAAACTACCAGGTTTCCATAAATAACATACCGTATTTTCCGGATTATAGAGCGCACCGGTATTTAAACCACACCCATTAAATTAGAAATAAATATTTTTGCAGATATTATCCATGCCTATTAGCCGCAGATATATACCGGTATGAAAGATTTTGGAAATTATTATTTACATACCTTAATTGTTTCCAAACTGTGCCTGTAACACGGCAGTAAAACGGTTGATCAAACAAAACAGAAGTCATTGTCATGGACCCAATAGCTGCAAAGGCGCGCTTTCTATTGTGACATTTAGGTGCGTCTGCAAAACTCTTCGTGAATTTACGAAACTGAAACAAAATAAAAAAATGCAATTGTAGAAAATAATACTAACACTTGTGGACGTGTTAGCAAATTCGCTAATGCTAATGACGTTAGCTTGATTATATTAGCTTGATAGCATGTACAAAGGTGCATGAAAACACCCCTACAGAGATCACATGGGACGGTTTAGTGTGTATGAATTTAGTTATATTGTAAAACTTAAACATTGTTGAAGTGATGAAGGAAGAATCCTTTCGAGCAGAAACGCTATTGACGGTTATACTTCCGGTCCAAGAAGTATACCCAGGAAATACATTTTCGACCGTCAGCAAAAATAAATCCTTCAATTAGCGGCACTGTTTTATCAACTGCAGGGTTCAAAGCTTGGGGAAAAAGTAGCGCCCTAAAGTCTGGAAAATACGGTATATTACATTTCCAGCTTGAACTACACTTCACTGATCAAACAAGACACATTTTTATTGACAAGCACAGATATTTACTGGTTGTTTGTGTTGTTCCTCTCTCATTTCAACTACTTTTGCATGCACAAAGTCAATAAATATGTTAAAAAATGTAAGCTAGCTTGCGGCTTTCTCTCTGAAAACAGAGTGTTGCACAACTGTTACTGATGTGAAGTGCAAATCTAAATTGAACGCTAGTTACGTATGCGCCACAATTTGTGTTTGTCCTCCCTCATTTGGACCACATTTAATCTGTAGAAAAATATGTTTTGAAAAACAAATGGCCGCCATACAATATAAACAACTTAAACATAATTAATGACATTGAATAATTTAACTACTTTGTATGTCGCCACATTTACGACAAACAAACGTATAAAATGTGAAGATTCGACAATAACTTATTAGTGAAAAAAGGGTATTTGCACTTTTTTTTAAATCAATATTGCCAAGAAGTGATATTTGGGACAAGAGTGAACATAAAAGGGACAAATCTGATCTGGAGTTCCAGGATTATCTCACAAAAAACAAGATGACCGGCCCCAGCATTCATAAACGACATAATATAATCAACATAAGCACCATTGACAATACATTTGACTGTCTCAAATCTCAACTGAATTTGTGCTGCCATGTTTGTAATGATGCGAGAAATTTCAAGATCGGACTTTAATTTACTGGTCATATTTTTGGTCAAGATTGCGACAAAGTGACATTTAAATACACATCTGATGGGAAATTTAGGATAGCTTATTTTGCAAAGAACAAGATGGCTTATATAATTGACATTAGCACCGTTAATGACAAATCTAACTTGTCTTATAGACTAATGAGCAGGTGTACAAAACTTTAAGACCGTATCTTAATTTATTATTCAAAAACAAGGCATTACAGTACAGACTTTTATTTTGGTTAAGATTGCAAAGAAGTGGTGAATCTGGTCTAAAATGTAAGCAAGCTTGTATAATGCTGGCAAAAAAAACAGATGGCTGCCCTCGACAAGCGTGCATGAAATACCGAAATCTGACTTTTATTTATTTGATTAAAAAAGGAGAATGACGCTCATTTTTGTGGGGGTTTTTCTACCCTCAATTCGACTTTTATACTTAGGTTTTGGGGTTTATCTATCGTAAAAAAATCGCAGCACTGCTAACGACGTGAAATACAATTTGAAATACCTTGCCAGTATGAAATGTCAAGATTTTAAACACTGTTTAATCATTTTAAGTATTTTTAACAAAACTTGGACTTACTCAGCCACGGTAAGGCCACTGAAAAGGAAAATATAAGCCTTTAAAATGTTACTTGCATATATAATCGGGTGTGACATAGTGGAATACTGCTGTAAATAAACATGTGCATATATATTTAATATACATAATTACACTGAATGACTACTTAAAAGATGAAATGATATAAAAACAGGCATTAATATATAAGGCACTCTAAATGCACAATGGCAAAAAAAACAGATGGGTTTAATAAATAAAGATCCTATTGGATGGGCTGCGGACTGAATATTTATTGCACAAGAAATAATACAAGTTTCTTCCAAACCGATGTGCATTCCAGTGAAAAATATCACTTTCGTATAATTCGTCTGTAGAATAATATATATTTCTATATCATGTACATCTGTATATCTTTTCCCGACTCGTCCCGACATGGAAGAACTAAGATAATCGATAGCAGCAGCTTCATACTTTGCTCATCCCTGTTGATTCCACAAAGCCCGGGATTTATTGTGTGGGAGGTGACAAACGTTGAAAACAATATTTGTTTACGCTCAATTCTTGATGCACTCAGTGCTACAACCCAAAGTTAATCTGCATTAAAAAAAAAAAAAAATTCAGAGTGTAAAAAAAAAATCATACTGTATAATAAAGTACTAAAAAATTAATAATCGTACTTATTTCGTAAAGCCCCTCGCCAAACTGTAGATGAACACTGAGACAGGAAGAGGGCGTACTTGGATTTATTACTACTGAACGTCCGTCCGATGTTATTCTTTACAATGTCCTCCGATGTCTCTCCTTGTTTTTTTTTTTTTTTGTTTGTTTGTTTTTTTTACTCCCAAATAAATCCTTGAAGCAAAAGGATGCTTCAATGGTCCATCACTTGGTGGAGTTCATACTTGGTCCTTTGCTTTTTTTTTTTGACGTTTTTCATAGTTTTCTTTCTTCTTGACGGCACACTTTATGAGTTGTTAGCAAGGAGTTTGTACGTTCTCAAGCAGTTCATTTATGGCTCAGAAGAGAGGCGCAACTGGGTTTTTTTCTCCTTCTCCTTCTCCTTGCCACATTTTCCCTCGAAATGTTGGGCAGGGGGAGCGGCGGGGGGATCTTTTTACGTTGCATAGTGATCAAAGCTTCCCAAGTACTCTAATCCCGCTCGGTAGCAGAACTGGTATTGATCCTGGAAACACAGAAAATAAGAATTATTTTTTTTATCCCGTTCCGGGATCATGGAGTGGATGCTTGGAATTTGCGACGAAACCTGGTCGTTCTAAGGATGGATTACCGGATCGCATGCAGTGGAATCTACAGAGTCCCTATTCTCGAGCACACGTACCTCCGTTTGCACCATGGCCGGCCTTTGCGTCCGCAACATCTTCACCGTCTGAAAGATGTCGACGACGCCCTCGTATCTCATTCGCTCCAAGGCAATGCTGAGGGTGATGAAAACGCCGGTTCGACCGACGCCGGCGCTGTACGATGGAGGGGAGGGGACAAAGAGGAGATAGAGGTCAGGGGGAAGAGTGGTTCTCTCCCCAGATAATATAGTTTCCTTTCATGGTCATTTTGATCTCCTTACATTCCTCAAAGTACTGTACTATTGTCTGGTGACTGCAGCATTATGTTGGCACAATACAGTCGCTACATGCTGTATCTCCAGGTGGGTTGTAACGCCCTACAAACTTACAGCAGGGAAGGGATTCCTATGGCGCCATTCCTGGCTGGATCTCATGTGAGAGGAAGGCGTGGGGTTAATCGTTTTGCAATGCAGTCTGCTAAAAATGATGGAAAGCGTCACTCTACGTAACAACTGACGCTGTGGTCTAAGTTAGAATTACCACAAAAAAACATTTGAAGATATTCAACACTCTACTGCCGTCTGGCTGCTAAAGTAGATAGTGCACCCCCCAAATTTGTCACGTTTCATGTGTCAGGTGAATCCCCTTCTTACTGTAACTAACTTTCATTTATAAATCGTCATTTTTCGAAAGAAGAAACACCCCTTTTATTCTGCTATATTGAGTTTCATAACGGTCGCTAGATTTTTTCATGTTATAATATTTATTTCTACTCTATTCAACACTGTTTGCAAAGACATATTCATTTGGATATGTAGCGATATTTCTCAAACGCGGCCAGGCGGTCACATGACCACGCTCAAAGTACACACTGTGAAAAGTGACATAACGTCAACTCTTTCATGTTTACTGACAAACTAGGTAAAACAGCAGCTACTGTATATCATTTGCTGTCGTCCGTGTCAGTAGAAATGTTCACATGTCCACTTCCAACTAGAGAAAACCTGTTATGGTAAGTTGTAGGTGTTTTTTTATGTTTCAGATGCGTGCATATGCTAAAAATAGCCCTTTTATAACATCATGCAGTAAGTGACTATGAAATGTGCATATTTTGAAGTACATGCTGTAGTAGTGTCTCTCTTTCACACACACACTCACACACAAACTATGGCTGTGCAAGTACCATTAAAAAGTAAATCAGAAATGATTCATCAGTTGAGTATTTTTTTTTTTTACCAAATGATGATCCAGAACCTTATATTATTGAGCCAAAGCACAAGGAGGATGAGCAATAAGTTTTAGAAGCCCAGTGTTAAACGGATGCAACTTTATTGTAACACTATACGATCAGCAGCTTTGTGCTAAACATACAAACTAACCATAATAAAAGATACACTTACTGTATCATTTCCTCTCTCGCTGGGATGCCAACCAACGGAAAGCTCACATAACCCCGTTTAGATGCAGAATCAATCACAATCCTCACGAAGTGTTAATAAACGCTGCAGTAACTAACGTCTTTTTCACCATCTTGGGGGATGAGAAAGTCGACCAGTCTCTCGGTCCATGGCCACATTTGTCTACTACCAGGTGAGGGATGCATGAATTTAATGTAGAATCTACTTTTAGCAAGTTTAAGACAAAGCAGAAGCAGTCGCTGGCTCAGTGTGTAAAGAACAGCAGCGCAAGCTAGCATTAGCTCACTGCTCTCAATGCGCCGCTAAAGTAGACTGTCTGCGTTGGCGCTTATAATAACAATATCACTCATATTTGGTTCATTTTCAGGTCGCGACATGTAAATGGAATATTGTCGGCGGTTTTTAGATGTTTTAGAGCAGGGGTGTCCAAACTTTTTACACTGAGCAAGCGGGGGCCATTTTGATATTTTTTTATTTTAAAAACCAATACAATATATGTTTAAAAAATATACATTAAGGCCTCCACTCAGGCTTGATCCCGGGGACCCCAAAGGGTTTTGGTCCAAAAAATATTTAAAATGTGTCATTATTCAGTATTATTATCTCTAGATCAACATTAGGTCTATCTGTCAATATAACGTTTTTAAAGACTTAAGTCGTATGCTCTTTTTGTCAAAGAAAACCCTGTTTTTTTATGGAAAAAACACAAAATATGCAATATTTTCACCCAATAAAATTTTTAAGAGGAATATTTCAGATTATATAATAATTGGAGCCTTAAAAAGGTCAATAACTCATAACACCCTTGATTTTAATTCATTATTATTTTTTGAGCAATGACACTTAAAAACAAATCAAACAAAAATTATTGGGGAACCAAAAGGGTCCTACTCATTAAAGTGTTAAAAAATAAATTATACATTTTTTTTACTGTTTACTTTTAACACAATAATCTCGAGATCAACTTCAGATCTATCCGTCAATTTTACATTGTATTGTTGTTTATGTTTTTTGTTTGTTCGTTTTAGGCCCTTCTTTAAAAAAAAAAAAAAAAAAGCTCAATTTTTTATATGGCAAACACAAAATATGTAACATTTTCCCCAAAAAATATCTCAAAGTGCAATATTTAATGTGACGTAATTGGAGCCTTGGATAGGTCAATAATTCATAATAACATTGATTTTGATTCATTATTATTTTTTAAAGAAAGAAACAGCCTGCATGGCAGCTTTGTGTTATTAGAGTAAACATTGCAACATTTTCTTGTTACATTTCACCTGTTTGCTCTTTCATACCACTTTTTATGTTTTAAATTTTTTTAATCGTATTTTAAAATGGGCCGTGGGGCCAATAAAAATGACCTGCGGGCCGCAAATGGCCCCCGGGCCGCACTTTGGACATCCCTGTCTTAGAGGGTATAATGGGCGCAATGGAAGACCCTTGATCTGTTGACTCAATTGTTAGCTATTTATTTACAATTTTGCATGCATAAAAAAAGCCAAGCCTATGTGTCTTACATAAGGATTGTGAAAGATAAACAGTACATATCTTTAAAATGTGTGCGTATTTCCAGTATGACTGATCTGATAAAATGGTCAGACTGCAGAAGCGGTGCTCCAGTGACATAGAATCTACGGAAATTGCCGAAGATATTCGGAACGGACTATTCAAAACGGCCGACTGAATCAGTGTCATTTTGTGATGTTTAGATGGTATTTTCACATACTTTACGGATTGTAAATACAATTTGATATGGTTAAATGAATACAACAAAACACAATACAAGTACATGAAGTCCATTTGTTTTTCCACTCTATAGGTACTTTAATGCCAAGCACATTTCCTACAAAATGTATTTGCTCAGCAGACTGACAAGATCCTTACTGTCTTTACACCAAGTTTGGAGACCATCAGATAAATACCGGCTGGACTTATTTGGGTTTTCTTATTCGACATTTTTTTAGTCCTGGAGCCAGATGCTTTAGCAAGTCAAAAGTCCTGTCAGAAGTGGTATACTAAAAATCAGGAGTTTTGGTGCTAATTAGTGAGTTCTGTAGGTCCACAAGGAACACATAGAAGTGGCGTTCACTTACCTACAATGGACTGAAATAGGCCCATCTTGGCCAAACTGCTCTTTAGTTTTATGTACTTGGCCGATGAAGTCGATAAAGCCCTCTCCGGATTTTGGCACTCCTTGCTCGGGCCAGTCTGTGAACTGGAACTGCCGCACCGTTCGTGACTGGCCGTCCTGAGAAAATGTTGATCAGCAACGTAATATGAGATGGACGTGAGTCATCATCGTTCAATAAACGACTACTTACCCTTGCATCGGTCACTTTAAACTCCCTAAGGATGTATTGTGGCATGTTGTACTCGGCCATAGGGTCCACCACAAAGTACTGGTACCGAGCTGACCTCTCTGCGGGCCAATACTGGTGGCATTTTTCCTAAAGGAGACAAGCACTGTTATTCAAACTGCGTCTTGTGTTGTGCGATATAGACGATATACGATACAAATGATATACATTTGGTCGTAGAACTTTCAATAATATCGTTATATCGTGATAATGCATGTTGATGACATATTCTAGCTGTGTCCCGCAAATTTAACAGCGACAAGCAAACGGCCGCGTCTTCAATGCAATGTAGCGTCCTTGTTAGCGAGCTAGCTGCTAACGCTTCCTCACAGTGTAGAGCCACTTCTAAGTCACTAATCCTTGCTTCCATGGCGGCAAATATAGTACATTTCTTGAACAAATACCCAGAACCCCTTGCAGCACTAACTCTTCCGGGACGCTACAATATATATCACCCGCTCAACAACTTTTCCTTCCCTCTCCCTTTTCGCGCCTGCTTTTGCTTCGTTGTCATGTCTTGTCTTAACTTTCTTGGAGCCTCTTTTTGCATTGCTCTTCAAATGTTAAACAATGGAATTGATCAACTAGCCTCTCGAAATTGAAAGTGACAAGATCTTCTCGACCATAAACTTGGGTTTGGGGGAACTTGCTTGCCCTGACGGAATGGTTGTTGCTAGACACAAGACGGACTCGTGGGAGAAATGGAGTGCCGCGTGCCTGCCGATTCTTTCAATCGGGACAATTGAAGACATCTACCTATTAGAAACCATGATAACAGGGCATCTGCTGATTGGAGTAAGTGTTGCCTTGATGTATCGACAAATTCTGAAGATGCTAACAGCTGTTCAAGTACCCCAAAGCTGCCACAAACTACTGAAGAATGGGTAGAGCTATGGGCACTCAGAGTTTTGTGGTTTCTGGACTAAATCAGAAACTGGATAACATCTTGGGGAAGCTTTCCCCTCTGCGAAGCGAGATTGGGATCAAATTGAGAGCCAGAATGGACAACTACAGTGAAAAGTCTAAATTTGTTCTCGCTCACAAAAACGCAGACTAATCTGGATTGTTTTCCCTGACCTGGCAAGGTCATTGCTATGACACTCCTCCAGAGGTCAGGGCAGAGAAGAAGCTCCAAATTCCTTCCCCGTCCATCATGGACACACACATCGTTTTTTTGTTGAATTTTGTTGGACTGAGTGGCTATGCACCAAGGCAGAGGAACAGAGCGACTCTTCAGGCTTAAACACAAGCCTGAAGATTTTGTATGTCCTAATATATACACCTAATATATACACTACCGTTCAAAAGTTTGGGGTCACATTGAAATGTCCTTATTTTTGAAGGAAAAGCACTGTACTTTTCAATGAAGATAACTTTAAACTAGTCTTAACTTTAAAGAAATACACTCTATACATTGCTAATGTGGTAAATGACTATTCTAGCTGCAAATGTCTGGTTTTTGGTGCAATATCTGCTAGAGGCCCATTTCCAGAAACTATCACTCCAGTGTTCTAATGGTACAATGTGTTTGCTCATTGGCTCAGAAGGCTAATTGATGATTAGAAAACCCTTGTGCAATCATGTTCACACATCTGAAAACAGTCTAGCTCGTTACAGAAGCTACACAACTGACCTTCCTTTGAGCAGATTGAGTTTCTGGAGCATCACATTTGTGGGGTCAATTAAACGCTCAAAATGGCCAGAAAAAGAGAACTTTCATCTGAAACTCGACAGTCTATTCTTGTTCTTAGAAATGAAGGCTATTCCACAAAATTGTTTGGGTGACCCCAAACTTTTGAACGGTAGTGTATGTGATTTGCTCAAGGTTTATTTTCCCCAAGGTAAAAAGCAAATGGGGGGCTTTTTTCTTCCTTCTCCCTCCATGTTTACCTTTTTCCTACCTTTTTTTCAAGGGAGCGCCCTTGTGGAGACCCATCAGTCTTCCTGTTCTGTCTACCATGTAAACTGTATAACTGTATGTCTGGGTTTGTACTAAAAACTAAATGGTGTTGTACTTTTTAAGTGCAATGACAATAAAGTTCCATTCCATTCCTATTCCTAGTTCCTAGGATTTCTTAGAATACATACCCTGCCCATTTCTCTGAGCTTGGTTAGCATGACAACAATCGTGGAGTTGTGCTCCCACAGCATTCTCCAGAAGTCTTCTGTGGTTTCTGCCAAGGGGCCCTGGGTGGCAATGTAGGCTTTCTGTTGCCTGTAAGGACCAGCATGGGATTAGCATGGTAAAACAGCAAAGACATGTACAGTAGTTGACAAAGTGTTTACCTGTAGCCATCAATGAAACTAGCATTGATGTAGTCGGAGCCCTCCACGCCTCGAATGGGCTGGAGACACACTCTCGTGGACTCGTATGGCATTATGTTGACAAGGCGGTTCTTGAACTTGTTGCACGGTAGGTTGGCACTGATGAATCGCGAAGTGTGGGCTTTAGTGTTTGCTAAGCGCTGCATTGGAACACAGAAGCAGGACAGTCATACAAGGAACATTATATGCACTTTTATGGTTATATATACAATTACTGATACGTACAAAAGCAGGAGCACAGAAGGGACAAAACTAAGAAAAGGTAGAAGGTCAGGTCTTTAAAACAGAGGAATATTCAGTCGTTATGCACCTGGACTAGATAAAACCAAGGGCCTTGACACGAGCTGGGAACATGCGAATTGACAAAAATGATGCTAAAACACGCTAAAGACAGTTGATGAGCGATTACAAACCTCGTTTCCATATGAGTTGGGAAATTGTGTTAGATGTAAATATAAACGGAATACGATGATTTGCAAATCATTTTCAACCCATATTCAGTTGAATATGCTACAAAGACAACATATTTGATGTTCGAACTGATAAACATTTTTTTTTTTGCAAATAATCATTAACTTTAGAATTTGATGCCAGCAACACGTGACAAAGAAGTTGGGAAAGGTGGCAATAAATACTGATAAAGTTGAGGAATGCTCATCAAACACTTATTTGGAACATCCCACAGGTGAACAGGCAAATTGGGAACAGGTGGGTGCCATGATTGGGTATAAAAGTAGATTCCATGAAATGCTCAGTCATTCACAAACAAGGATGGGGCGAGGGTCACCATTTGTCAACAAATGCGTGAGCAAATTGTTGAACAGTTTAAGAAAATCCTTTCTCAACCAGCTATTGCAAGGAATTTAGGGATTTCACCATCTACGGTCCGTAATATCATCATCTGAGCTCATCTAAGATGGACTGATACAAAGTGGAAAAGTGTTCTGTGGTCTGACGAGTCCACATTTCAAATTGTTTTTGGAAACTGTGGACGTCGTGTCCTCCGGACCAAAGAGGAAAAGAACCATCCGGATTGTTATAGGCGCAAAGTTGAAAAGCCAGCATCTGTGATGGTATGGGGGTGTATTAGTGCCCAAGACATGGGTAACTTACACACCTGTGAAGGCACCATTAATGCTGAAAGGTACATACAGGTTTTGGAGCAACATATGTTGCCATCCAAGCAACGTTACCATGGACGCCCCTGCTTATTTCAGCAAGACAATGCCAAGCCACGTGTTACATCAACGTGGCTTCATAGTAAAAGAGTGCGGGTACTAGACTGGCCTGCCTGTAGTCCAGACCTGTCTCCCATTGAAAATATGTGGCGCATTACGAAGCCTAAAATACCACAACAGAGACCCCCGGACTGTTGAACAACTTAAGCTGTACATCAAGCAAGAATGGGAAAGAATTCCACCTGAGAAGCTTAAAAAATGTGTCTCCTCAGTTCCCAAACGTTTACTGAGTGTTGTTAAAAGGAAAGGCCATGTAACACAGTGGTGAACATGCCCTTTCCCAACTACTTTGGCACGTGTTGCAGCCATGGAAATTCCAAGTTAATTATTATTTGCAAAAAATAAATAAAGTTTATGAGTTTGAACATCAAATATATTGTCTTTGTAGTGCATTCAATTGAATATGGGTTGAAAATGATTTGCAAATCATTGTATTCCGTTTATATTTACATCTAACACAATTTCCCAACTCATATGGAAACGGTGTTTGTAGATGAGAGGTGTCAAACTAATTTTAGCTCAAGAGCCGCATGGAGGAAAATCTGTGCACACGCGGGCCAGTTTATTAAAATCATGGCATTAAAACTAAAAAATAAAGACAACTTCGGATTGTTTTCTTTGTCTTACTTTGGCCAAAAATAGAACTAACATATTCTGAAAATATTACAGTAAAAATATAGAAAAAAATCCCGGCAGTGGTACAGTTTAGATCCATGAAGGAAAGAAGAAAGTGAATGAATGTTTATAACTGAATAAAAATGTGTTTTCTTTTGTATTCTTTTTTAAATGAATTAAGTAACGTTTATGACAACCTTTTTCCAAAACACAATATAGAATGTGAGATATAACAGGATAATGCATACATTTATCATTTGTTTTCAAAATGGTTACAAAAAAGTGGGACCACAAACATTTACTGTGGGACCCCCTTTTTATGACTTGATGGGGTCCCTACCCCATTTTGAAAATTCCTAGCGCCATCACTGATGGAGTATTGGTGCGTGCAATACTGCAGCAGGCGGCTGTGGCCTGTGGGCCGGTCCTAATACTAATCAAATATCATCCGGGGGCCATAGATAATTCAGTCTTGACTTCGACATCCCTGGATTAGATAGATATAACTGCCACAGAAACGGACTTTGCTTTGTCCCACGGCCTTAACACAAGCTGGAAATGTGCTACCATTTAAAGAGGGCCCAAATGTTGAATGTTGGTTTCTCCCAGAGACCCCAACAACATTGATAGAAACTAATGCTAGCAAAAATAAATACTGCTTGATGATTATTAAGGTTGGGTTTTTGTAGTTTAAAACCCTTAGAATTTTGACCAATTATGGGACTACACCGAAAGGATTTTTTTCATTAAACACGCAAACACTTTCAATTTGTGCAAAGCTAATGCATGTTTTTAGGGTGAAGTAGCATTAGTGTTAGCGTGATCTTGTTACATTACAACAAGTACCATCAGAACTTTGCGGGCCAATAAAAAGGAAATGGTCCCTGTGCCAATCTTTAGACATCTCAGCCATAATACTAATCATTGGACTCCATGGAACCAGAAGCATTTCCTAAATGTCTAAAACTGGACCATTGACAAGAAACCTTGAATCTACAATAACCAAAACTGGTTCACATCCCACCTTGAACTCTAGTTCCATGCCGGTTACATTCTCCCCGCCCTCTATCTGTGTCAGTTTCTGAATGTAGGCGAAGAGGTTCCTGGCGGGCACTTCAGTGGTGCCGCAGTTGACGGCCTCCTGCAGCGCGTCGTGGATGAAAACGTACTGGTCCTCGGTCTGCACCATGTAGTTCCGCTGGGCGCGCATCAGCGTCACGTGGCCGTAAATGTCCGCCGTCTTCTCATGCTTGATGCGCTCCATCATGGCGTCAATGACGATGAAGCAACCCGTGCGACCCACGCCGGCACTGCCAAAGTAGAGAGAAAAGACTTGAAATGTGAGACTTGAAAATGTTCCTCGCCAAGGAACTGAACATTTGGGTTCAAGAGTGATTATATTTGAAGTGGCACATCCGCCCCCACCCCCCCCACTGGACCCCACCTGCACTCCCCGAGACATCACTTCAGATCTTAGGAGAAAATGCCTCTGCAACGAATGTGGACGTCGGACACTAAAACACAAAGACTTCAAATATCTAACACACATCTGACTTTCAGGTTGTTGCAATCTATATTTCTAAATTCTGCAAACTGAAATAAAGCAAAAAAGATAAGAGCAATAAGAGGGAACGGAACACACACAAATCGAAACAAGACTTACGATGTTGGACTCATTTTCTTACTCAGATATAAGACGACCCACATTGTAAGATGACCCCAAACACAATATTTGCCATCTTTTTCAAGACCCGCCTATTGTAAAAAAAATGATCTTTAACTTAAATTTAAGGGCAAAAAAGGCAATTTAACAACTTATTTGATTAACCTTAATATAAAATGACCATGAATATAAGACATATGCCAAATTTAAGGTATATATATATATATATATATATATATATATATATATATATATATATATATATATATATATATATATATATAACTGATTGTACCATGACCTAAAACGTGACATAATCCTCAAAACCTGTTTGAGAAAATACGTAAAATATCTATTTTTTGACACATTTTTATTGAGTCATAAGACTATCCTGGATATGATAGATAGATAGATAGATAGATAGATAGATAGATAGATAGATAGATAGATAGATAGATAGATAGATAGATAGATAGATAGATAGATAGATAGATAGTACTTTATTGATTCCTTCAAGAGAGTTCCCTCAGGAAAATTTAAATTCCAGCAGCAGTGTACAGAAATGAGACAAGCCCTTCTTTTTAAATGCCTGTTTTTAGGAAATCCAAGCTTGAATAAAGGACAAAATTATTGCAGGCTATTTACAAAAATATAAGACAACTGTAATTTAAAGGCCTAATGAAATGAATTTTTAAAAATTTCAACGGGAATAGCAAATCCATTCTATGTGTCATACTTGATCATTTTGCGATATTGCCATATTTTTGCTGAAAGGATTTAGTAGAGAAAATCGACGATAAAGTTCGCAACTTTTGCTCGCTGATAAAAAAAAGCCTTGCCTGTACCGGAAGTAGCGTGACGTCACAAGCGGTAGTGCTGCTCACAATTCCCCGTTGTTTACAATGGAGCGAGAGAGATTCGGACCGAGAAAGTGACGATAACCCCATTAATTTGAGCGAGGATGAAAGATTCGTAGATGAGGAACGTTACAGTGAAGGACTTGAGAGGCAGTGATGGACGTATCTTTTTTCGCTCTGACCGTAACTTAGGTACAAGCTGGCTCATTGGATTCCACACTCTCTCCTTTTTCTATTGTGTATCACAGATTTGTATTTTAAACCATCTCAGATACTATATCCTCTTGAAAATGAGAGTCGAGAACGCGAAATGGACATTCACAGTGACTGAACATGTAAATACACGATTAATAATTCAGCTTTGCGAAGCTAAAAAAATAGAAGCTAACCTAGCTACGTAGCCAACGTGATAGCAGCAGTCTCAAATGCAGATAGAAACTAAATTAAAAAAAAACCTGACTGGATGGATAGACAGAAGATCAATAATACTATTAAACCATGAACATGTAAATACACGATTAATAATATTCCGCTTGGCGAAGCTAAAAAAACAGAAGCTAACCTAGCTGCGTAGCCAACGCGATAGCATAGCAGTCTCAAATGCAAATAGAAACTAAATTAAAAAAAACCCTGACTGGATGGATAGACAGAAGATCAATAATACTATTAAACAATGAACATGTAAATACACGATTAATAATATTCCGCTTGGCGAAGCTAAAAAAACAGAAGCTAACCTAGCTGCGTAGCTAACTTAGATGCTGCGGCGGGCGTTGTACGCTTTTGACGACACCCCGGCCGCCATCAGAGTCGGCAAGAAACATATATTTCCCCAAAGTAACGTACGTCACATGCACATATCGACACGCACGTACGGGCAAGCGATCAAATGTTTGGAATCCAAAGCTAGACTCACCGTAGTGCGTCTGTTATCCTGCTCAAAACACAACACAACCTCCTGGTGTTGGTGTTGCTGTAGTCCGCCGCACCACCGATCGCACCTACAACTTTCTTATTTGCAGTCTCCATTGTCCATTAAACAAATTGCTCAATCGCTTTATTAACAAGCGGTAACTGGTTGTAGTTCAAAAAGTAACGCACACACATACACGAGCTGCTGTTAGCCAAAAGTCACGCTCACACACACTCAAGTCCTCCGCCAACTCACTCGCGCATGCGTGTTCCCCAAACCCTTAAAGACACAGTACACTAATGCAAATATCACAGATATTACAGTATTGTACTTAGCCGCTAAGACACCGATCGATCCCACCTACAACGTTCTTCTTTGCAGTCTCCATTGTTCGTTAAACAAATTGCAAAAGATTCACCAACACAGATGTCCAGAATACTGTGGAATTTTGTCGAAGAAAACAAGAGGCTTTTCTATCGGGTCCGATGGGGTCCAACCACTTCCGTTGCTTTTGTGACATCACGCGCATAAATCATATCCAAAGGAGTTTTACAACCGGAAGTGTGGCGGGAATTTTAAAATTGCACTTTATAAGTTAACCCGGCTGTATTGGCATGTGTTGCAATGTTAAGATTTCATCATTGATATATAAACTATCAGACTGCGTGGTTGGTAGTAGTGGGTTTCAGTAGGCCTTTAAACCTGACTCTGAACATAAGACATCAAGAGACCTATATTTTTCTCTTTTTCAGGACACATTTTTGCAAAAAAACGAAACAAAAAACAAGACAAAAATATTTTTACTGACCCAACTATATAAGACCTCTTTTCAAAAACGTGTGTATGACACATTTTAATGAAAGCCCTGAATATAAAGACAACATTCACCAGTGGATTTAAGTGACGATAAGTGATGTGCGCCCCTTTTGGAGTAGGTGTGTATGTATAACTATACGTCCAGAAACATAGGACAAGCTCTCTTTTTCAAGACCTGCATGTGTGAGTGACCGGAAAAAAAATTTCTGAACAATTTTCTCACAGCCTATTTGTTTATATGTATACATCTACACGCAACAAATGCAAGACTTTTAGACCTTATTTTTCAAGGAAATAATGTTTTATATCCAGGTCAATACAGGAAAAAAACACTCGGAGGAACTGTTTAAAATGTTTTAATTGTTGAACATTTAACCCACAAATGCTCAAAATACATACTGTATTAACCCGCACGTAAGACACCGCTGAATATAATACGATCCGCCCTTTTTTTTCGATGGGGATAGGTTGCTTGGTTGGTCCTATCTGTTCATTTGCATCTCTAGAACCCAAGCATATAAAATGACAGGTTTTTTCAGATTGTTTGCTAGGTTAAAATACCGTCTTATATTTAGGTCTATTTGATCATTTATTTATTTAAATCCCCTGTGTCGACTTCTGGAAGTCAATATCGATTCATTAGTTTACATGCTTGCGAGGCGTGTTTGCTCTGGAACCTTCCGTCTTCTGTTTTTCCATTTGCTTGGGAAAAACAGCGGCGCCTCGGGTGGGAGAAAAGTCGATTGCCAAAGGGGCCAAGCGTGACTAATGAGCCATGCGGCGGCCCACGAATGGAAACAAAGACGGGAGTCACTGGTTTTAACAAATGAGCTCATGATCGCTGTAAGAAAATGGCTGACGAAAGACGATGGAGGAAGACGAATGGTTTGCATTGCCTCCAGATGCAATCCGTGGAATACATTAGGCAAATTTGTTCTTAAACATCAAAGCTGCGGATGCCGGGAACACGTGTAATATTCTTTTATTAACAAAAAAGCCATCAGCACGCTTTGGCAGCTAGCTCATTGGCAGCGACAGGCTAACGCGCTAATGACCTGACACTGTGGCTTTTTGCAGCCAGTCAGACCAGCTGCTTTTTGGACGTTGACACACATTAAGTGTCAGACTAATGTGCTTTCTACAAGTCGACGGAACAGAAGGAGGAGGGAGGTTAGGGAGAGCAATGCACTGTAAAAATACAGCTGCATGCAAGATAACACATGCAGAGCAGCCAAAGCAATTACATACATATTGTTAGCAAATCTCCAAGCTGTCAACTAACTTGTCAAACATAGCGGGGTGTGCAGACGAATAAACGTTCAGTATGTATAAACACCAGTAAAAGGCAGTTAGGGCCAGCAGAGCTTTCTCTGCAGGCCTAAGCACTAACATAAGAAGCGTTGAACTACATTTACAACAGAAACTTGTGCATTTATTTCATAATATTTTTTTATTTATTCCAAACTGACTATTATTTTCATTTTGTAGCTTCTAAGTGCTGCTATGTCAATGTAATCTGCACAGAGCCTGCAGAATCAGGGGGCGGATGTCACTTAAACTACTCGCAATGGGGCTTTTTCTTTAACCAATCATATCTCAGATTCACCTCAGAGCACAATGACATTAGCATTTTTTTTTAGAGATGGGACTTTTTATATATATATATATATATATATATATATATATATATATATATATATATATATATATATATATATATATATATATATATATATATATATATATATATATATATATATATATTTTTTTTTTTAAAAGTCGTTCCTTTGTGAGAGCGGTTTAAAAGACTAGCTCGTAATTATAGTTATTTAAAAAAATCTAAGAAACAATCACTAGTATCTGTTATATGATAACAAAAACATCAGAATCATAGAATTTGCACAAATATTACTCGGTTGGTGGGAATTATTCTGAAATATTGGCTATAATTTTATTTTTTGTTGTGTTTTCATTGTACACATTCCATAAGGCGGTGCCATATTTTCATGCTTTGGCAGTGACATCACTAATTTGAATTTTCCCTCATCTAAAAAATGTGTAGCATTTTAACAATATAGAAAAAAACACAGAAATAATAGGTAAGAACCAAATGCATTAATGGATATAAAAAGCACAAATACAATAGAAATTACAATATAATACAAATGTGAGTAGTAAGTACACAATTATACTACTCTACCTGGCATGTGTATGCTTCAACTACTACCCTTTAGAATAATGAACCTGCAAAGTAAATCCAAATAAATAAATAAAATATAAAATAAATACAATTTAAAAAAAATACAAAATGCAAATTGGCGACACTAAGAGGTGTTTTGTATATAATAACTTTTCAAATTCTCAACTCAGTTTTAAATGTTAAATAACAAAAATAGTATTTTATTATTTTAAAAAAGTATATTTATTACCACATTACCACACCTAAGTACTCCTGTAGAGTACCGATATAGATTCCCATGTACCAGAAATTAGTACTGGATCAATTTAAATGTGAAAGGTACCCATCTCTTATGTGCAAGATTATAAAAAAATTATTTTCAAAAAATTTTAGACATCGTAAGAAGAGGTCAGCCAAACCCGAGGATTGCTACAAATGTGTGTGATGTACTTAATTATTTGAATATTTTTGTCATGTTAATATATTTATATTATAGCAACCTGGCAGTGAAGTGTAGAGTTGGAGTTTGTCATGTCTGACTGTCTGCTGTGGTGGTGAACCTGGTTTGTGTGTTTGTGTGTGTCTGCCATGCTCTGCAGGTGTTTGCTTCTTCTGCTTTGATCGACCGAATTAAATTGATTTCTCTTCCAGACATCTACTAAGCGGCGAGTCAACCTGTCCTTTTTGCAATTGTTCTAGTAAGAGACGACAGGGCTTACCCCAGATTTTCACTATATATGTGGCGGTAGAGGCGAGGCTAGGGGTGTGGAGAGGCGTGGTCAACGAAATCATCATATATGACGTCATGATCGTTTTGATTGGCAATGACGAACATATTTTCTTACAAAAAGTTTAAACAAATGTTTTATGTACAATATATTTAAAAACAAATAAGTGTCATTAGTTAGTAGTAATAACATATATTTTATTCTTATATTGTTTTTGTCAATTTTTCAATTGTTGCTGCTTATTGTAAAAGATAAAACGGGCTACTCGATACTCTGCCCTCCCTGAATGTTGGAGTTTAGTTTGCCGCATATGTAAACAGTCTTTTGAATTAAAGACATAAAAAATTATAATTTGAGGTGGTGTAATGATATTCTCCACAATAAAGTTAATGTAAACTAAGCACAGCACACAAAAGAAAGTACAAAACCCAAAACCAGTGAAGTTGGCACGCTGTGTAATTCGTAAAATGATTCGCAAATCCTTCTCAACTTATATTCAATTGAATAGACTGCAAAGACAAGATACTTAATGTTCGGACGGCGAAACGTAATTTTTTTTGCAAATAATCATTAACTTAGAATTTAATGGCAGCAACACATTGCAAAATAGTTGGCCCAGGGGCTGTGGGATTTTCCAAATAAGTGTTTGATGAGCATTCCTCAACTTTCTCAGTCTTTTTTGCAACATTTTACAGGCAAAAAATAAAGATTTACAGTTTGAACATTAAGTATCTTGTCTTTGCAGTCTATTCAATTGAATATAAGTTGAAAAGGATTTGCAAATCATTGTATTCTGTTTTTATTTAACATTTACACAACGTGCCAACTTCACTGGTTTTGAGTTTTGTACATCAATATACACATGAAGCACACATTCTTGTAGGAATCACGTTAAATCAACAATATAGTTTGGAATTAACTAAAAAAAAAAAAGTGATGCAACTATACATGATGAGGGTTGGCTCTACCGCTAGCATGATGCTAACTTAAGTACAATGGACTAGCTCACAGACAGGCTAACGAAAATTAGCAGGGCACAAATAGACAAACAACCATTCACACTCACATTCATATCAATGGACAATTTAGAGTCTCCATTTAACCGAACATGCATATTTTTACAATGTTGGAGGAAACCACAGTACCCGGAGAAAACTCCACAGACAGATGTCTAAACGGAGGTTCGAAGATGCACACGACGTAAAGCTAGACATTATTGTTGGTAGTAATGTTAATAAAATTAGGATCGTTTTTACAGGCTTGAACAAGAAATGCATTAATTAACATGAAATACCTTTCTACCGAGTGTCAACTGGTGTGCACGATCAGCTGTAGCGTTATAGTACTAGGCAATTCAGATGCACATTTTTCCCCCAAAATAAAACATAGAGGAAAATTTGTATGATATTTGAGATGTTTTTCAAACTTCTTATGGCCAATAGTACGTAAATAATAGACAATATACAGTCTGGGCCGTAACTATTTGTCAAGCTATATTTAACAAATACTGAGGTCATAAATCGGTGGTCCAAAAGGAACTTTGAAAGGCTGAAATCATATGTATCCCCAGCAACATATGAATAATATTATCTTGAGCAACACAATGAATTTCCAGAATAACTAAAGCTTTCATTGAGGTAGAACTATCATGTGTTATATTATCTAACATCTTTGACAATCAGCATGGGTTTGTAACAGTACATCTTTTTATTAGTATGCTGAAGTTTAGCGTATTAAACAATTTTAACATTATTAAAACATAAATAATGAGCCTCACTATATTTTCAACTATGAACGGGGATCGAACCCTTCTGTTTGGTATTCATGAAGTGCCCCACGAGAGTTACAGGAAGTTTAAGAGGGAATTTTGTTCCCATATTTTTCTCAGTGAAAAAACAAGATGTGGCCAGGAGTACTTTTGGGGTAACATTTTATATGAAGCGCCTTGACATCCAAATATTTACATTTGACATTAACATGTGCTTCTTTACGCAAACCCCCCCCCCCTCCCCCCTTACTTTTAAGGTGTGGTGGCATTTATTTTGCAGTCTGAATTCAAAATCATGTTTACAAAACAAAAGCACTTTTTAAGTATAGATTGTAGCCAAACCTTTTTCCCCAAGTACTTATTTTTCTCAATAAAAGTTGAGTTTTTCTTAGTTTTGCCCATTTATTGTTTTTTAGTTACTTCTTTGACAGATGCCAAATTGGCATAGACATTTTGAAGTATGACTTGAATTAACCTGTGGTGTAACATTAACTGAAAGTAAAAACATTAAGTTGATTCAAATCAAATGTAATTTATGGATATTTAAAGTGCACTCACATTGGATTTACAATGAAGTGCCTTTCACTCTGTAATGCCACGCCTTGCATTTTTGCTTATTATTGTTGGTCTGTATAATGCGACATAGAAGTGGTGGTACGAAGAGGTGGATTAAGATGGTTAAACCCCCACTGATGACCCAAGTACGAACGGAAGCGCATGACACTCATACACACAGTAAATCTTGCTGCATAACTCATTGGAGTAGGGGCAGAAATGCAAAAAAAAAACAAAAACACAAAAAAACAGACTAAGTTGTTTTTCAAAGTTCTATGGTTACTTTTAGTTAATTGTAATTAATTTTTTTAATTTAAGAAAAAAATAATTATATAGTTACCATTTCAAAACAATCCATCCAAAAACAATTAAAGTGTCTTTTTTTTTTTTTGTCCTGTCCAGCTTCTCAGGCAAATCATATAGTTGATGTAGATGCCCATATCGGCTGTTCAGATTTACTTTACAAAAGAGAAGTGTAGGATACTTCTCTTGTTGCCTTATTTGTATTTGACTTTATTAAATGTATTTATATTATCATTTGGTGCAGCCGGGCCGGAGCAGGAGGGGGCGGCGTGGCGAAGTTGGTAGAGTGGCCGTGCCAGCAATCGGAGGGTTGCTGGTTACTGGGGTTCAATCCCCACCTTCTACCATCCTAGTCACGTCCGTTGTGTCCTTGGGCAAGACACTTCACCCTTGCTCCTGATGGCTGCTGGTTAGCGCCTTGCATGGCAGCTCCCGCCATCAGTGTGTGAATGTGTGTGTGAATGGGTGAATGTGGAAATACTGTCAAAGCGCTTTGAGTACATTGAAGGTAGAAAAGCGCTATACAAGTATAACCCATAGAAAGAGAAAAAAAGGAAGACAGAGGGGGGAATTGTGGGGACAAGAGGGGGATTAGACAGAGAGACAAAAACAACAGCAGCAAAAACAACAATAGAGCAACATCAGCAAATACGACATGTACAAATATGATGGTAAAAGTAATAGCAAATAAGCAGTTAGCGAAAATAAAAAATAATACAGAAATGACAATGAGCATTATTACACTAAAAATGGAGCAATACGAATACCAATAGAAATAGCGCTATTGATAATAAACAATACCAATACTTTACCTTTATTATCAACAATACAGTTGTTCAAATGCAACAATACAAATACGTAATGATAACTTCAGATACGAAAGAATGCAGAAAAATGGAGGGGAAGAAAGAGAAGCAACCTACATTAACCTTGTAGATTGTTATAGTAACAATAGGTTAAGCTTTGTCAGTGTGCCATGTGTTATACCCAGTTTACCCTAGGACAACAACATTAATATATGTTTGATGAAACGTGATTATGTGCATGAGTGTATGTGTGCATATGTACTTGTATATGTACAGTATGTGTATATGTGTGTTTGTACAGTGAATGTATATGGATTAAAGTGTCTTTTATGAGTATTATTATTTAAAGTATTATTATTTTAATGGATATTTTCAAAATAAATCCCCAAATATTACAACTTAAAACACAATGTTTTCAGTTTTAGTTTTTGCAGTGTGTTATTATGAATGTGTTGTTATAGATATTTTTTTAAGTCTAATATTCAACATTTACTGATCATCTTAAACTCTTGGTTTTTATTATTTTATTATGTTGTTTTCTATATAAATGTTTTACTGCTATTATTATCTCAATGTTATGTTTTTACTTATTAATGTAATATGTATATTTTATTTTTACATATATTTTATTATATGTTTTTACAATTTTTTAGTTGGCATTAATTTTAGTTATTTTCCAGTGTGAACGCCTCAAAGGAGACGTTTTTCCTTTCGTTTTTATTTTTTACTTTGTAGTAGACAATAGTGCTGTGTGTGTGTGTGTGTATGTTTTCTTCTCCTCTATTTTTTTTTTTGGACAGCTCTGTGTGTTTGCCACTTGCCTATGTATGAAAAGTACGATATAAATAAAGTTTGATTTGAGTAGTACCAAATAAGAAGCTTGCAAAAACGCTAGTCAAAGAGCCTCGATATTTTGGGAGTCGAGGGATGATTCTATCTGATAGGCCGATAGGGGAATTAAAAAAGTTGTATTCAGTGGCTAGTAGATGTAATTAACTAGACTTCTGAAATATGCACTAATCTTAAATTCCTGACACATGTTAGCTATCTTAGACTTTATTTGCCTATGATGGCTTTTATACCTCTCTGTTGGGAGTCCAGACACTGCTAATAGCTTAAAAGCTATTTGTTTAGGACTCTCTTCCTCCCGAGAAACACATCTGACACGTGTGAGTCGCTGCTGATGTGCAATGTGTTTCGCGTGAAATCCGCACTAGCTTTGTGGCAGCGTGTGGGAGGAAGATGTTAGCTGAGGGCAATGACACTAGTACTTCTTGTACTGCAGTGTTAAAAAGTGCATTCTGTGGAACACACGGTCTAGATTTGGCTTGAGCTTCTCTTAAAGCGACAATATGCAATAATTAGGCTTTTTACCAGCCGGACAACGACTGTTAGTTAACCCACAAAAGACAATAGCGGGCGTTGGAATACAAAAAAGATCATAACTTCAAAAGGTAATATTGAGATAACATATTTGTTCGAGGTTGAGATCTTAGGAACTGTTACAAACATGCAAAGTTTGAATGTGATCCCAATGAAACTGTAACCTGTGTTCTGCACACAAAAATCTTGCGATTTTGTGGACGGATTACTTTTTGGGCTATAAATGCCAACAACAACCTTGTTAAAACTAAAGAGAGAAACAACATTTTTGACCAATATTTAAATCTAACATACTGTTACAGATGCAAACAACAATGGGGCTTCATCAAAATTAAAGCGCAAATTACAATTTTTACAACATTTGACCATGATTTGAATACCTAAGACTTGTCTTCTGTGCACAAAGTATGCCTGGATGTGGCAGACGAATGACTTTAAGGACTGAGTGCAAAAAATATTGTAACTTCATCAAAATGTGAAAAACTTGATTTATTGGAATTTTATGTTTGAAATGCAAAAAACTTTGCTGATTCTCCCTCCTGGAATAGAAAATAAATAATAACTTCATCAAAACGCAATAAAAGATACAACTGTTGGCACCTCTCTCATGTTTATTCTGAAAACAAGCATTATTCAACTTGCAATTCTTAAATGAAGCATCATTGGGATGTTGCAGAATCTTGAAACAAGATTTTCTATGTGGGGAAAACAAAATATCTTATTTTGATAGTTATCAATTTTGACATTTTTAAACAAGAATTGACAAATGCTAAAATTAAGATTATTATGTAAAGTCAATGACTAAAAATAAGTAAATAGCTCTAAAAACCATGGACATTTCTAGAAATAGAAATGTAAATCTTGGTAGTGTAAGTGGCAAATAATTTGCAGTGTGGTTGGTTTTGAAGCAAGCTGGCCCACTAATGGCACTAATGTGGAACAATATGACTTAATTAGAAAGCCCCAGGTTGTGTATGTTGACATAGCTATTCATTACAAAAATCTATTTCACGGCTGAAGTTACTTCCTTACCTGCAGTGCACCACCATGGGCCCCGCGTCTGGAGGGTTGCAGGCTTTCACCCGCCTCAAGAAGGCCAGGAACGGCGTGGGGTGTTCAGGCACCCCGTGGTCCGGCCAAGCCGTGAACTGGAACTGCCTGACCTCCCGCTTCTCGCTGGAGCCATTCTGCAGAATATGACGTTTCAACTCACTGATTCCCATTTGATGTCATTTACGGGGAGGCCAAAAAAACATTAAAACTTACTTTAAAAAGTGCAAATGTTCGCACGCAGTATGTGGCTAACTCCACCGTATCGAGCAGTGTCACTTGGATGAGGCCGTACGTTTCCGTCCCTCGCGTTGGCCAGTATTGATCACACTTTACCTGCAAATGAAAATGTAGGAGAAATGTTCGTCATTCCCGATGACCCGTCCCAAATCAATGACATGCGACAAAGACAGTAGTGTAATATACCATCATAAGCTTTTATGACATTAGCATTAATGATATGTCGTATAACACTTCTGGGATGACTTCCTACAAGGTTTGGGAGTGCGTAAAGTTGAACTGGAGGACACTCCAAAGGTACATACAGTGAAAAGGGATTAATAAGCCCCCATTCCTAGATGGATCTCGCATGAGAGGAAGGGGGTGGGTTAATCATTTTGTAATGGAGTCTGCTGAAAATAATGGAAAGCGCCACTCTACATAGCAACTGAGGCTTTGGTCAAAGTGGATAGTGCACTCCCCCAAACCAGGTGCCGTGACAAATGGGGGCATATGAATCCTCTTCCTATTGTATAAAAGGCTTAAAATAAAAAATGGTCATGATTAAAGGGGTTCTTTTTTAGATCAAAGTATAGTTTGTCAAGGCTTTGTGGGAATTAGTTGTACTCAAACAAAACAACTAATTTGAATAGCAATCACTGGATTATAAAGACCAAACAATCTAAGAATCATGCACAGCAAACAAAATTAAGAGTTCTTAACTTCGACCACACCACACCTCATCGAGCTTTGTTAAAATCAGTTTTACGTAATCTGCTCTCCAACAAATTTGATCTACACTAAGTCGAGCGAAGACCCCACTCGTGGCAAAACAATTCAAGAAGCAGTATCCATTCCACACCAAACAAAATTTAAAGGGTTCTTCCTTCAAAACTCAGTCTATATGTTTTATGTTTTGCGGAAATCCATTTTACGTTATTAAATTGCTAAAAATCCAAACAAAGCTAAATCAAGCAAATACTATTCCAAGGCTTAAAAACCAATAGGGCCAAGATTCATGTTCTTTCATATAGCACATTATGAACAATATCAGTTATGCAGTTGTTGCATATTCATATTGCAGAGACTTCAGCCAAGGCTAAACCCTCCCATAATCTACATCTACTACCAACATGTTTTAGGGGTTCTTCCTTGGACCACAACCTACCTCTATCAGGTTGTGCAGAAATTAGTTTTACGTAATCTTCTCACAAATAAATCAAGAGTAACGCTAACTTGAGAAAAGATCTCCAGAAAGCTGAACGAGAAAATCATCTACTGTGGATCTATGTTTGTTTGTACTGTAACAAACAAATCAGAACGACGGTAACTCAAGCGTATACTTTTCTCCGGGTGAGGTCCTACCCTGGATCTTTCCTCCAGTTTGGTCATCATGACAATGATGGCACTCCTCTGTTCCCAGATCATCCTCCAGAATTCCCCGAACGTCTCTGGCAGGGAACCCTGAGTGGCGATGTAGGCGTTCTGTTTCCTGTAGCCGTCAATATAGTTGGCGTTGATGTAGTCACTACCCGGAATACCTAAATATGATAACAATAATAAAAATACAAGGTTATATTAGCATGACATCTCTTCCAATCAGGGTTTTATTCCGGTACCAATCATCCATGAGTCAGATCGATACCAATACAGATCACATGTATTAAATGTATTTCTGTTACATTTATGACGAGTGCTATTGACAGTTAAACAACATCAATACAATATTTATACTAGTTCCTTATTGTATTTGATTGCAAACAATTATTTGAGCAAACAAAGTCATTAGTACACAATAACTAAAGAAAATCAAAAACTACAATCTACTACTTATTCAAATCCTTTGGTTTTCTCCTGTGTCCAGAGAATTATTACCTAAGTTTGTTAACATTAACAAAAAAAGACGGCAATAAAATGACTGAAAATTTGAAATATCGGTCCAATCACTCTTTTATCAATCATATACTGGTACTACCCTTGGTATCGACACCACCGATTTATGGATCGATCGGCTCTTCCCTTATGTTTTGTGTACTCCTCCTATTTATTGTGTTGATTCAAGCTAGCTTAGCGGCTGGCTTAGCGAAGAGCATGCCTGATCCTGGCTTGCGCTTGATGTGAATCATGTTTAGCTTCGTCCTCCAGTGATAATGTACGTGATAATGAATCTAATGATACTAAAAAAATTTCCGCAATGGCGGTGATTGTTATTAACTTAGGGGAGCGGCTCCACACCATTTATGGACATACACAGTTTGCTACAAGCCGCCTTTGAAAAGTATTAATTGGCAATGTCAATCACTTTTCGCAAAAACTGTCCAATTCTGATTGGTGGCTGATCGATTGCCACTTTCTACTTTTGATGCGGATGATAATAATAATAATAATTGTGGTACATATTTTCCACATATTAATATGTGAAAATTAAATCTAAAAATGTCATAATAAAGTTCAGGCAGCAATGCAATAAACTCCCGTGTCAGTAAACAAACCAGTAAAAAAAAAAAAAAAATAGACAAATGAGTTTTCCCTTGCTTTGCTTATTTTAACTGAAAGGCACAGCCGCCTTGTTGTTTTTTTCTAATCCAGAGCAAAGAGACAGAGCTGACAGCTAGTCAATGCTTCAGGACTGGCAGTTTTGGGGCTCGGCGCACACATGGTGGACCGAGATAAGTCTCATCTGCATGGACGCCACGTCTCTGAGAATCCCCTCCCTTCTCTGCAGCAGCAAACACCTCCCCGCCCACCTCCTTCCTGGGCTTCCTTTTCCTGCCAGGTAACTTATTCAACCGATTAAAAAAATAAAAATAATGTGTGAACACGTTGAAAAACACCAGCGCAGTATTACAGTACTTTATGTCTCTGTCTTTTTGTTGATGGACAAGGAATAAAATACAATTAAGTCCAATTCAAATTGGATATAAAAGGCAATAAAAATCAACATTATGTTTTATTTGATAGGAGTAAATGGAAGTTGTTTATTTTGGTGCCTTCATGGTGTCTGCCCGTCAGGATTTGCATTAATTAAGTCGTTTTCTCTGTCTGATTATGAAGAGAGGAATATTGCAAGCGTCGCTTTCACAAGACGTCCTCATACAAAATATAGAAACATGGCAACACTTGTGGATTGTTTTTGAATTTATGTATTACTGAAAAAAGTTTGGGAAATACATTTTAGGAAATTAACAAAAAACAAACTTGTCAGTGTTATGTACTGTGTGTGTTTGTTGCTATTGCAAGGCAACAAAACATTTTTCTAAGAAATGTTGTTTGGGGTACAAGTATAAAGAACATTTCATTGTTACGTTCTGTGCATGGGTTCAGAAAAATGTCCTTTTTAATGAATGCGTTAAATAAATTTACCATTATGTATGTTTTATGGAAATGTTCCTCATTATGCATATTATTAATACATCTGTATCTTTGTACACATTTACACAATATGCACATTGTCACACTCTGCACATTTTCTGTGCATAAGATATTTTTTTTGTTTCTTTTTTTTTGTATCTTAAAGTTTTCTTTTAAAAATATTACCGTCTTTCTTTAACTGTACTCGGCATTTGCGTGGACAACAAATACATAATTTAATTTCATTGTAATAATGAAACATTTCTATTGTGCACTCAATAATAAACTATTTCAACCTTGGAGGGATTCATTTGGGAATGCAGGTTTCCTCGCGTATGTGTTCAGGATATTTTCTTCATTTTATGTGTGTTAAGAAAAACTTCCTAGTTATGCATATCAGAATACATTTGACCGGTTATGCCCGTGTCTAGGAAATGTCAATTGTTATGCATGTGATAGATGCGTTTAGGAATTTTACATTGTTATGTCTGTGATGTATGCATGCAAGAAATGTCTTTGTTACTGTATGAATGGAAATCTTCCTTACGCATCGTGTGTAGGATGATATCTTACTTGTTATGAATATGTTAGGGCATGCAACGAAATTTCGTTCTTATCTGTACTGTAAAGTTCAAAATTTGAATGACAATAAAAGGAAGTCTAAGTCATAGGGAAATCACCCTTGTTGAACAAACATAGTAAGGGAACGTGTTCAGGAGGTTAAGCGTGTGTTACGAACATTTTTTTCTTTGTTATGCATGTGACAGATTTGTTAGGGACATGTTCTTGTTTTGCATATGTTGTTGTTACACAAGTAGTGAGAAAAAAATCCTTATTATGTCATGTGTTATCTTGTCACACGTGATGGATTTTTTAAAGAATATTTCCTTGATTTCCACAGTAAATTGTCTATAGTGCATCCGGAAAGTATTCACAGCGCTTCACATTCTCCACATTTTGTTATGGTACATCCTTATTCCAAAGTGGAAAAAATTCATTTTTGTACTCAAAATTCCACACACAATACCCCATATTTATTTTTTTAAAATTTTGAAATATTTGGGATGTGCATAGGTCCTAAAATGTTGAAATCTAACCACAGAGGCATTGCGGAGATATTTATAAAACAATCTTGCCTTGCTTCATACTTCCCCCAAACAAGACGTTTAGAATTTGCACAATTTGTGACATTTTTCTCCATTGGTGACGTCAGCAGATTATCCATATATGGTAGAGATTTACTTTAAGTTCTTTGTAGTCATTGGGTTCCTTCTTTTTTTCTATCCTCTTGTTGTGGGGCTGACTGGCTTGTACATGTACATGCATCCTGCGCTGTTACCATTGTTTAATGCAAAGTAGCGTATACTGTAGTTCCAACTTATGTCTGTCAGTAGACTTTATATGGAAGCCTAAAAAGTACAACATGTATGACGTGGAAACGACCCAGTCGAAGTGGAGCCACGTAAATAAGACCGCCCACAAAACGGCGCATCCTGAAGCGACTGACAGAAAGCGACTTGAAGATGGTCTATAAAACAATCTATGCAAAGTTTTTCCAAAGAACCACCATTACATGTTATGTGGACAACAAGAAAGTGTTATAAATGTATAAAAAAAAATCATTTTAGGGCCCCTTTGTGTCCTTACATTTTCCTTCTTACATACAGTATGTGACGCATATGTTTACGGAATTCATCCATCCATCCATCTTCTTCCGCTTATCCGAGGTCGGGCCGCGGGGGCAGCAGCCCAAGCAGGGAAGCCCAGACTTCCCTCTCCCCAGCCACTTCGTCCAGCTCCTCCCGGGGGATCCCGAGGCGTTCCCATGCCAGCCGGGAGAGATAGTCTTCCCAACGTGTCCTGGGTCTTCCCCGTGGCCTCCTACCGGTCGGACGTGCCCGAAACACCTCCCTAGGGAGGCGTTCGGGGGGCATCTTGACCAGATGCCCGAACCACCTCATCTGGCTTCTCTCGATGTGGAGGAGCAGTGGCTTTACTTTGAGCTCCTCCCGGATGACAGAGCTTCTCACCCGATCTCTAAGGGAGAGCCCCACCACCTGGCGGAGGAAGCCCATTTCGGCCGCTTGTACCCGTGATCTTGTCCTTTCGGTCATAACCAAAAGCTCATGACCATAGGTGAGGATGGGAACGTAGATCGCCCGGTAAATTGAGAGCTTTGCCTTCCGGCTCAGCTCCTTCTTCACCACAACGGATCGATACAGCGTCCGCATCACTGAAGACGCCGCACCGATCCGCCTGTCGATCTCACGATCCACTCTTCCCTCACTCGTGAACAAGACTCCGAGGTACTTGAACTCCTCCACTTGGGGCAAGATCTCCTCCCCAACCCGTTTGTTTACGGAATTACTGTTGGAATTACTGTTGGGAAATATCATCACTTCCTATGGGTTGTCGTTATGCATGTTTTCAAAATTCCCTATGAATGTGTTAAAGAAATGCTCCCTGTAATGCATGCTGATATTGTATTTTGGATATGTCCTCATTTCGCATATGTTCGGACATTTTCATTGTTATGTATGTGATGCATGTGTTTAGGAACTAGTCCTCCTTCTGCGTTTTGGTAAATATCCTTGTTCTGCAGATGATGCATGTAGCAGCTGTCTTGCAGCTGCGTTTTATGTGCCAACTATATGCATATTTTGCATCCTTAGTCCTCGTTCAACATACTGTGCCACGACTTAATATGAAATCTAAGCGTGAATCAAATATAATCACAGCTCGGCTGCGAGAGAAATAAGAACGCGCTGGCGTCTCTCGGGTTTGCGGGTGATTGTTCAATCGGACTCGAGTGCCGAGCTCAGCAAGGCGGGGGGAAAATTGCCTATTTCAAAAAGCCATCTATTCCCCCCGCTAGCAGCCGAGGCATGAAAGCAAATGACATGTTGGCGCCACAAGAAAAAAGTACAGCGTGGTCATGCTGTTAAAAAGCAAGTTCGAGGGGAGGTAAGGGGAGGGACGTACCGTCAATTGCAGAGAGCAGGACTCGCGAGTGGTCGTAGGCGATGACGTTGGCGTATCTATTCTTTGGCTTGTTGACCTCCAGGTTGGAATGTTCCCAGGTGAACTGCTGTCCGGGGTCGATGGACTGTTGATAGGGAAGAAAGATATTTGTGAGATTGTGGTTGTAAAAAGCGCTTGTTTAGGTCTTTAAAAGGAGTGATCATCTACTACATTTTTTTTGCTGATTTGTCTTAACAAAAACATTTTTACAAAAATGGGTCTCGAAAAAGGGGGGATCGTCTTATATACAGTACACAGTCGTCTTATACTCAGGTTAATACGGTAATTTTTGTCTTCGTTTTTTAGCTTTATTTTGAAGGGGTCAGCTTATTTTCAGGATCATCTTATATTCAAGTAAATACTGTAACTTTGTCTTCGATTTTGTCTTGAAGAAAATACTTTTCCATAAATGGGTTTTGAAAACAAGGGTTCGTCTTATGTTCCTCACTGTAGCTATTCTGTCCTTTTGCTGTCTTTAATTATTGACTTAACGAAAGTAGATTTCCAAAAACAGGTCTGGTTGCCTTACATTCACAGTTGCCTTATATTTGGGTCAATACAGCAATTTTGTCCGTTATGTAGCTGGGATAGGCTCCAGCACCCACCGCAACCCCGAGAGGGACAAGTGGTAGAAAATGGATGGATGGATGGATGGATGGATTTGTCATTTTCCAAGCTAACACAAAAAGAAAGACAGGTATGTGAGATATATGCATGTTCTAGATTTATAACACTGGTTGCTGTATTTAAACGGGACAGTGGCCAAGACATCAATTTTGCACACTCAGCGAAGTTACTGTATACACAATATGTAATAGGACTAGTTTGTTTTTTCATCTGACTATTTTAGTCGTATATTATTCAACATTTGAAAAAATGCTTAATTTCTGTTCAAATAATATCACACAGTAAGGTTAGCGTGAAATGTACTTACTAGGGCTGTGAATCTTTGGGTGTCCCACGATTCGATTCAATATCGACTCTTGGGGTCGCGATTCGATTATAAATAGTTTTTTTCAATTCAACACGATTCTCGATTCAAAAACGATATTTTTCCGATTCAAAATGATTCTCTATTCATTCAATACATAGGATTTCAGCAGGATCTACCCCAGTCTGCTGACATGCAAGCAGAGTAGTAGATTTTTGTAAAAAGCTTTTATAATTGTAAAGGACAATATTTTATCAACTGATTGCAATAATGTAAATTTGTTTTAACTATTAAATGAACCAAAAATATGACTTATTTTATCTTTGTGAAAATATTGGACACAGTGTGTTGTCAAGCTTATGAGATGCGATGCAAGTGTAAGCCACTGTGACACTATTGTTCATTTTTTTATTTTTATAAATGTCTAATGATAATGTAAATGAGGGATTTTTAATCACTACTATGTTGAAATTGTAACTAATATTGATACTGTTGTTGATAATATTCATTTTTGTTTCACTACTTTTGGTTTGTTCTGTGTCGTGTTTGTGTCGCCTCTCAATTGCTCTGTTTATTGCAGTTCTGAGTGTTGCTGGGTCGGGTTTGGTTTTGGAATTGGATTGCATTGTTATGGTATTGCTGTGTGTTGTTTTGTTGGATTGATTAATTTAAATAAATAAAAAATAATAAATAAAGAAATATTTTTAAAATAATAATTTTAAAAAAAAAATCGATTTTTGAAAAATTAGAATCGAATCTGAATCGCACAACGTGAGAATCGCGATTTGAATTCGAATCGATTTTTTCCCACACCCCTAGTAGTTACTGATATATTCCTGGAGGGCAGGTCTTGTGAATTTAGTTTTTGCAATGCTTTCCACTAACCTTCATAAAATGGGTTGGAGACAACTTCAAAGATGCGTTATCCTTTATACTTAATATTTTAGTCAACTGAATTTACTGTAATTTTAGTCGACTAAAACTAGACTAAAGCAATCAATTTAGATTACTAAAATATAACTAAAACTAAAATATGTTTTTGTCAACAGACTGACTAAAAGTAAGTTAAAAACTGCTGTCAAAATTAACACTCCTCTTTTTCGGACATGTCGTAATATCCATCCAACCATTTTCTACCGCTTGTCCCTTTTGGGGTCGTGGGGGGTGCTGGAGCCTATCTCAGCTGCATTCGGGCGGAAGGCGGGGTACACCCTGGACAAGTCGCCACCTCATCACAGGGCCAACACAGATAGACAGACAACATTCACACTCACATTCACACACTAGGGCCAATTTAGTGTTGCCAATCAACCTATCCACAGGTGCATATATAAAATTGTAAATATGTGATGTACTACATTGAAACTGTGTGCATGTTCGAAATAAACTAAGACTATACCCATAACACAGGTCTTGAAAAAGAGGGCATACGGTATGTCTTATATTTTTTTCCAAATTTGTTTATCATATAGATTGACAGTGTGCATTTCCTGGCTGTAACCTGTTAAAAAAGGGCAATAATGGCCACTGTGTAAGGGCAACGGGTTATGCTTGCCGTGTGCAGCAACTGCAGAAACAAAAACCTCATTTCATCTATACGACTAGTCTGCAATTCCACTCTTGGGGAGTCGAGCCTGACGTCTTCCAGCAAGTCTCTCATTGCAGATAAATGAAGTATGAAATACGACATCACTAAAAGGAAAACGGGGCATCTTTTACCACTTCGGGGAAAATACTCTATTGTGCTTTTTTAATGAAGACATAACTCAATGGACACAACATTAGGTACCCCTGAGCTCATTGTATCTTTGTTTTCTCTTTTCTCCATCCTTCTTGTTAGTTTTACTTGTTTCACTTTTTTGGAGAAAGATTCCAATAAATTGATTACTGTATTGACCACAATATACAGTGAAACAACTACAGAAAAGCTGATACTAGTTTGTTTGTCGTCACGTCTTGGTTTGGATGCATTCATCTCCAGACCCCGAATATAACTCATCTTTTACAAGGTAAGAATACCATCGTATATTCTGGTAAATATAAACATTTTGTCTGTTTTTGATTTGGTTTAAAGGAAATATTTTTTCTCAAAAATGGGTATAAAAGGGAAACTGCAATTTTTTGGGGGGATCCTATCATTCACAATCCTTATGTAAGACAAGAGCACACACACATATATACCGGCATATATATATATATATACCATATATATATATATTTTTTTTTAATGCATTGTAAGTCATTAAATACGGCAAGTACAAGGTGGCTAACACTGCAGCTCATAGGAGGAGTACTCTATTCCTCCCATAAAGCTAAAAAACATCCAAAAACTGCCAACAATATTTAATTTTCATCATGTGACCTGAATATTAAGTTATTAGTATTACTGATAGTTATTATAAGCGTTAAAGTAGACAAATCAATTTTTAGCGAACCAACGCTTGTTTGCGGCATCTTTTTTTTTTTAAACCTGTGATTAATTCTTCATCTAAACGGAAAGATATGAATATCCATCAGTTAGCATCCCAGTGAGAGCAGACATTGTACAGTAAGTGATTGTTTTATTATGATCGCAGTTTGCCTTTCTTGTTCAGCACTTGGCAAAACTGCTGCATGATGCTTAGTGTTTCACTAAAGCGTAAGCTGTTTAGCACACAGCTTCTAAAACTTGTAGCTCATCCTCCTTATATTCAGGTTCAAAAACAAAGTTCTGGATCATCATTTGTGCCAAAGTAGTCTCCGATTGCTCTCATGAAGTCCGTCATGATTAGAAGGTTTGTTGTCGTTGCAGGGAAGAACAAACGTTGTGACACATCAATCAATACTTAATATTTAAAATGAGCAAAATGTAAATGTTACATGTTATTATAAATGTGCCAGGATACTATATTACATATATACCTACAGTGTGTATATAAAACGACGATAGAGGCTTTTGGATGCGCTCTATAGGTGGAATAGATAGACTCCTATAGGCTTCATTGTTAGCTGACTTTTGCTAGCGTCTATTTAGGATTTAGAATGCATAAAAAAAAATATATATATATTTGTTGTTGTCTTACATATCGTTTGTGAATGATGAAAAAGTGTAGTTCCCCTTCAAACGAGGGATCATCCTATGTTTGGGTTAATGTGGTACGTTTTGTCTTTGTGTCTTCAAGAAAAATCTTTTTCAAAAACAGGTTTTGAAAAAGAGAGGTGGCTTCAGGTGTATTCAGCTCAATATGGTACATTTTTAGTTTTTTCATTAAGATTGCAAAACATCAGCAAACAAAGACAATAAAAGCCTCTCTGCACTCACCTCGTACTCCTGGGAGAACTTGAGGTTGTCGTTGGCTTTCAGGTGTTCCAGATGATCCGCCAGGTCCATGACGGGGATTGGGGGGTGGCTCGCCATACCTGTCAGTCACATGGAAATGCATGTCAGTCATCTGGGGATGCAGTTAGTTTTTTCCTTTTGGGACTTGAATTTATTTCATATAATATAGAAGCATAACCCAATAACAAGCAGATAAGCAGATGTTTTGATCTTGTTAGGCTAGTTTGTATATGCCATGCTTCAATTATTAGGACAATATGGAGGCCAAAGCCGGGTTAGCATGGAGGGAGGATGGTTAAGAAGATAGTTCCACGTTGGGACATAAGGTTGATGTTTTCTGCCTTTCATTATTCCAAGCGGTTTAAGGAATATACAGTAGGTCAACTAGGTCGGGAAAAGAAGAAGGGAATGTAGGATAGGGGTGTAACGGTACTTCACGGTATTTCATAGTCAGATTTTTTGTATTGAACAGTGGCTCTCAAACTGTGGTACATGTACCACTTGTGGTATGCAGACTCCACCTAGTGGTACGCCAAATAATCACTTGAATAAAGTACAGTTTTTAATTGTTCTATATTCAAACACAGTGTAATTGTTCAAACTATGTGTAATGTTACAGTGGCCAAAAATATTGTTTATCTACCTTGTTAGTAATGAATACTTAAACCTACTACACTACTGTATTTAATGTTGGTCATAATAGTTTTTTTTTTTATGAGGTGGTACTTGGTGGGAAAAAGTTTGAGAATATGGTATAGAACATTTGGTATGGTACAGAGGCCTACCAAGGCCTACCACACAGTACACATTAAGTGAGGCATAGGAAGTATTACTGCTCAGAGTCACATGTCACGTGTAGCGGGAGTCATAGCTAGCAATAACGCCAAGGAGAGGACAGAGTTTGAAAATCCCCTTTGGTCCTTTAAAGTCTCCTGCTTGGGAACAGTTGACTTTCTCTGTGAAATACGTAAACGACAAATACAAGGGAATAAGACTAGAAGGGCTATTTTTCAGTAGAAATGGGTAACAAGACTTTTTATTTTTTTATTTTTATAAATCGCATTAGTGCATTTCATCAAATAATTAAAATAAATGTTTGTCACAAATTGTATGTTTTTAAATTGTGATAAAATAAATAATACATTATTTTTTTTAATTTAAGACAATTATCATTTGTGGGGATTTTTTGTTTCTGAATGTTTTGGTTGAATTTGAATTGACAGTAAATGTTTCTGTTTCTTGTGAAGTGAATTATATTTATATAGCGCTTTCCTCTAGTCAAAGCGCTTTACATAGTGAAACCCAATATCTAAGTTCCATTTAAACCAGTGTGGGTGTCACTGGGAGCAGGTGGGTAAAGTATCTTGCCTCAGGACACAACGGCAGTGACTCGGATGGCGGAAGCGAGGATCGAACCTGGAACCCTCAAGTTGCTGGCACGGCCGCTCTACCAACCGAGCCACGCCACCCGTTCTATGGTTATAATTACATTTGTTTGTTTCGCTGTCACCAGTAATGACAAAAAAACCCAGCAAAATATACTTAGACACTTAAAGTGGAAACAAAGTTTCATGAGATTTGCTGAAGTTGTGGGATAACTTTTTTGTTTTGTTTTTTGTAGTTTTTGGGTCAGAAGCAACGAACTGGAACAATTAATACTGCACTTCAGGCAATACAGAACTGTAGTTGACAAAAAAAAAAAAAAAAAAAAAAAATCACACTGTTCAATCTTTTTCTGTTGCATTGCTGCAAAGGTATACTTCACACAAAAATTCAAATTGAAAATTCATATTTTATTAATGTTTTTCTTTTTTGGACAATTTAATTTTTGGGATAAAAAGTGTTCTGTTTTTACGTTCAATAAAGTTGTTCACAAAAAAGCAAAACAGTTGTAAGTTTTGCATTTGGCTCCCTTATTGTACTCAACTGAACCAAACCGTGACCGTAAAACCGAGATACAGTAAATACCGACTTGTCATTTTGGAGTACCGTTACACCCTGAGTGTTGGATGCAAAAGGAAAGCTAATGTACTGTCATTATGGCAAATGGATAATTGAGGCCAACTAACTTGACAAATGGAGGCTACTTGGGTGACCGCACGCACGCGAACCTGTGGAGGAAATGTTCATTAAGTAAAACAGGCGTGTCGTAGTGGCCTGATGCAACGTCAGAAAATGTTTTTAATACAACATACAAAAAAAGGTGAAATGTGAACAGCCATGTTTGAACCAGATAATGCTAAATTTGGATCCATTTACACAACACAAAAAAAACAAAAAAACATGTTTAATACTGTATTGACCCGGGTTTAAGACAAGATGGCACCAAATGACTTCAACAAGCAAGTAGACATTTTCTGCCTGTCACACATACAGTATACAAGAGCCTTTAAAAATAAGTGTTGTTTTATATTCTGGGATATATCATAATTTTGTTTTGTTTTTGTCGTACACATTTTCCCCAAAATGGCTCTCAAAAAAGGTTGTCTTACATTCATCAGAGTAATTTGTCTTTTTTTGGTCTTCCAATTGTTTTCCCAAAAGGTTCCAATAAGGTAACTTTTTTTGTCTTTAATTTTGCCTAAAATACTTGTCTTTTTTTAATGTCAAATTGTATTCGTGCAAGTAGGGTAATTGCCTCATTTTCAGTTTAAAGTTAAAAGCCACTTTCACAAAAATGGGCCCTGAAAAAAAGAGTCTCTCTTAAATTCGATATTTCACATCTTGTTTTTTTTTTTACTTTCAACTTGAGTTTAAAATGTTTTTCCGTAAAACAACCTTAAAAATAAAAAAATAGGGTTCGTCTTACTGTTTCATACTCAGGCACAACTTATTTTTGGTCAAATGGGTAATGTTTTTGTTGTCTTTAAAGTCAAACATTTTTTCCATAAAACGGCCTTAAAAAGAAGGTTTGTCTTATCGTCTTAAATTTAGGCTTTTTTTTTATTTTTGGTTAACAAGGTAATTTTTTTTTGTCTTTTAGCTTAAGTTTTACATATTTTCCATAAAACGGCCTTTAAAAGAAGGTTTGTCTTATCGTCTTATATTCAGGCTCATCCTATTTTCGGTCAACAATGACATGTTTGTTTTTGTCTTTCAGCTTGAGTTGAAAATATTTGTTTTTCATAAAACAGCCTTAAAAAGAGATTTGTCTTATCAGCTTATGTTGAAGCTAATTGTATCTTTGGTCAACAGGGTAATGATTTTTTTTTTAGTGTTTCAGCTTGCGTTTACATTTTTTTTCTTCATAAAACGACCTAAAAGAGGGCTCTTTATATTGTTTTTATTCAGGGTCGAAAATGGATGGATTGATCTTACGAACCGAATAAATGTGTCAAGGATTTTTTTTCTTAGATTTGGTGTAATAAAATTATTTTTCCCAAAAACAGAGCGTAATCTTATATTCCGGTCAATACAGCATATTATGTCAGGAAAAGATTAGCGCAGCACTGCTTGGTGGAAACATGGCTGAAGAAAGAGAATGTGCATGTTTGCTAAATGAGGTTAATTATTAGTAACATCGTGCTAGACTCTTTGCTAGGCTAAGTCAACAGGACACAAACAGGCTGCAAAAAGTTCCAGCTTTGAGTGACTCCCACAAGGCGGAGGTGACATTAGCTGAAAACATAACGTTCCTTTTGGAGGAGATGCTAACGCGCTATTATTGCAATAAGGAACTTGCGACATAGAGAGCACGCGCGCTCAGCAGCTTGATTTCCGCCCACAAGTGGGCATTAGCTAATGGAAGGCAGGGGGCCTCATTTTCCCATCATCTGTCGTTGAAAGGGGTGTTTATATCGCGGTGCCCTACTTAAAATCAATTTCCACCAGAGGGGTGACAATGAAAGTGCCACTTTCAATCTTGTCGCTTGAGCGTCCTTTAAGATGAAAACGTTGAATGAATGAGGGCAAACAGAAAAGAAGGTCCTGAAAGGCTGAAAAAAAATCAGATGGCTTGAGATGGTTGCCTAAGAGCTTCCTGCAGTATGCACCACAAATAAGCCTGAAGGAATAATTCATCATCCTTTCAGCTGACCTGGAAGATGGGGCATTAGTGGCTGTGCCCCAAAATATGTTCAGCGATCATCATGCAAGATCACAGCTTCAAAATTGCCGTAAATTGGTCTCTATAAGTGAAAGTTCCAGCTCAAAGATATACTGCGTGTAGAATGATGCCTCTTTGACTACCATGTCAGTCCAGGTGTGGATGACAGCTGCCACCAAACTGTCAAGACTTCTCCGGGATGAGAGGACACAGTATCTGCACCTCTCCTCTGTCTCCTTCCAGTCTTGAAGTTGGTATCAAAACTCGCCAAATCATAAATAATCATAACAAATAAAGTCAAAAAGTCCATTAAACATAAACATCCATCCATCCATCCATCCATTTTCTACCGCTTATTCCCTTTGGGGTCGCGGGGGGCGCTGGAGCCTATCTCAGCTACAATCGGGTGGAAGGCGGGGTACACCCTGGACAAGTCACCATCTCATCGCAGGGCCAACACAGATAGACAGACAACATTCACACTCACATTCAAACACTAGGGCCAATTTAGTGTTGCCAATCAACCTATCCCCAGGTGCATGTCCTTGGAGGTGGGAGGAAGCCGGAGTACCCGGAGAGAACCCACGCAGTCACGGGGAGAACATGCAAACTCCACACAGACAATATGAGTGAAAAATCTTCAACACGACAATCTCTACGCTTCTAACGACGGAATGCAAAGACGCTTGGTGTCAACTAGGCGTCATTTCAAAGTCAACATGTATTCGTCCGCATGGCAAATTTCAGCAAATGAGAACTAAAGCTTTCTTCAGCTACACTGCTGATGCAACTCACACATGAACACTTTAGGCCTGATTTACTAAAGATTAATGTGTACTAAAATATGTGCAAACTTGATAGCTGATCTATTAAACTTGTGCGCAGCGGACAGTGTCTGTTAAAGGGGAACTGCATTTTTTTTGGAATTATCATTAGGAAATACATGATGACAGGTTTTAATGCTTTCTAAATATTAAATAAATGTGATCAAAAGTCAGCTTACAATGGAGCCTATGGGAGCCGTTGAATTTTGCCTATAAAGCCGTCGTCATGTGAACAATAGACAAAATTCCCCAAAAAGTGCATTTCTCCTTTAAGTGAGCAGAATAAGGCGTGCAATCCATGTTGCGTGTCTGTCTTCATTATTACGCAGAGTACAGCGACAATACTGACAGAAGAAAATGCTGATATATTACAGTATATGGCTTGCGCAATGTGATTTATCACCTTTTTGGAGCACAATTGTGCCTTTTATTTAGCATGTTTGAATAGGATGCATAAATTGACACAGTTACACACATGGCTGTGAGAGAAATGTGAGTGAAATGTGCTTGTGCTGCGAAGACACACAATGAAAGGAGAATCCTCTGTCCAAAGTGTACATTTAAAGCATATTTGAATGGTCAGAAAAATAAAATATTAGACATGACGTCTATTCAGCAACATCCTTTTATAATTTCATAGCTGCTGGATGACTTGAGGGGCTGATTAAAACAGATTAAATTGATGCGTTTTGGTGTCATTTAATATTTTCTTAATGACGTTCATTTTTTTCACATCAAATATAAATAACTGACATATATCGCATATGATAACTTCTTCAATTATGCATTTTTTGCGTCTGGAGCACACAGTAGTGCAGCCTCCCTCCCTTATTAACGTGGACCCCGACTTAAACAAGTTGAAAAACTTATTGGGGTGTTACCATTCAGTGGCCAATTGTATGGAATATGTACTGTACTGTGCAGTCTACTAATAAAAGTTTCAATCAATCAATGCACTTTCAGCGTTAAAGAAAAAGGAAAACAAAATGGTGTCAATGTAGATGCACTGCAGGACTTCTTCTAAAATGCCCATACAAAGTGGTACATGTCTCCTGCTTGTTTAAAACATAGCAAAACGCCGCAGACAGGAGGAGCACGTTAACATGAATGTGTAAATGACAGTGTCTCTGTGCTGATGCCCCGTATAGTAGACGCACAATGCTTATTTAAATATGGCGGTCTGTGCCACTTATAAATTGCACACCCAGTGTTAATAGATCACACCCAACATGCCCACTAATTGTACACGCTATTTTAAAGATTGCACACATTGATTAGCGCGTGGTGTTTGGATCTTAGTAAATGAGGCCCTTTGAGTATTACAACCAACACTTAAGGCCACAGTGGTATTAATAGGGTCTATAGTGTACAAAATAACACTTTAAATATACATGACAACAGTCAAATGTGATAACTGTAACCACAACAAGACGCTTGCCAATTTTTCTGGATTCTGCGGAAGAATCCCGGAAATTGCGCTTTTCTACCGACATCCTGACTGAAATAACAAATCTCCCAGATTTGGCTGTTTTTGTGTGCATATAAAATACTATAGCTTTTGCTACAAGGATGACAAGGAGGTGTTCAATCAACAATCACTCAATTAAAACGACCCAAAACAACATTCACAGCTGCCTCAGCATGCACACAAAGCATTTCTCTCCCATAGTATCTCACACTGTCGGAAAATAGAACTCTTCAAGTGGGAACGAACAAAACACAAACGCAAATATCTTCATAAATGCATATTTACTCCACACCGGTGATAAAGTGGAGCTTAAAACATATCTGTCCACATAAAAACCCATTCAGCTGTAGTCATGCACATTATGTCCAAGCCAGAGAGAGCGACCACAGACTACTAGCTCATAACACCTCTTCATCTTTAAAATTAGTGCAAACTTACTGTACACTGCGTCCAGGAAACAACATTAATGTTTTTTTTTTATGTTGTTGTTTTTTTCCCTGCACAACGCCCACACAGGCGTGACTGGTGGGACAGGAAGTTTCAATTAATCATGTTCGGCCCGTGATCTAAAGTTTGCTTGGAATTTCCCCCCCCTGTCATTTAAGTTTGACACCCGTGCTCTATAAGACAAGGTTGCTGTGCTGGTAAAAGGAATCTGCTGCAAAAATGTTTGCCACTCCCAAGTTTTTAACGGACCTCAGGGGCTGGTCTGATGTCATTCACAGGGTCCGGATTTGGCGTGCCGCTGCCAATTGAGCATCCTTGACGTTGTTTTCTTTTCTTGATAATCCCAGGCTTGGCTGGTACTCACCGGGTGTTTGGAAGTTGAGGCGGCGTAGTTCTACGGGGTCGGTGGGGTGATGCAGGGGCATCTCCTTGCTGTTGGGCAGGCTTCCTTTTCTCGCTTCGGATTCAGCCCTTTTCCTGCAAAGAATAAATCGTTACCAACATTTTTTTTATCATTTTTACGATGTTATTTTCACACAACATAACAGTTTAAAAACACTTGCATTGGTCATTGTTTTGACTTATTAGGGGCCCTCCTACCTGTCTGGTTTGCTGCTCCATTGGTTAGCAAGGAGAGAAACATTGACACACGTTACAATTCGTGACGTGCCACAAGTCATTTAGCTTCATAAAGGGGCTAATTGCTGTCTTTTCCTGCTACTACCACTGCCTTGCTGATGGAGTATTTGTAGTGCATCTGGATGTGAGTTGTAAGAAGGAAAGGAAAAAAAAGGTGTCTGGATGCTTGCCAGCTCCCTGCAGCATCTCCAAGGCATCACAGCCATGCAGTGACATGCAGCAAGATAGTGAGCTGCTTCACTCCTACACTTGACTGATGCGCCGTGACAGCACCTAGTCTGGCTATCGCTCAGGGGAGGAAAAAGAGCCATTTAAAAAAAAAAAAGAGTATTATAGCAAAGAGACTCACCTTTTGTACAGCAGGATGGCGATGACGATGCAGATGATGAAGACCACGGCTAGGACGGGGCCAACCACCCATATGAGACCCTCCTCCTCGTCGATGATCGGCTGGGGGTCGATATCGGCCGAAACCACGGGGTCGGAATACGGGCTGGTGGCGTACATGACCTGAGCCAGGGGGAGGATGTAATATTTCAAAAAATTCACAATGATACAATGTTCATAATAAAAACATTACGTATATGTATATATATAGGAACACTGTGCTTTGCCGTTAAGCACCTACTGCAAAACTGCTAGTCAAAGATTATCTTCCGGTAAATGACAGGAGCACTCAGTTTGCCCTTTTTAAAGGACCTGCTGCGAATCAAAGATCCTCACTATAAGACAGAATCAGCAAGACTATTCCTGTGCACATTTTCCAAACATGACCAATCATAATTATCTCCAGTCTTCTTGATTGAGCTATTTCATATTCCAGCAGCAGATTAAAAAAATGTCCTTTGGGGAAGAAAAATTCCCTCTTAAGTGATCAAATTGTAGATTTTCTTTCAAAGCGAGCGTCATTATCATTTTACCTGCATTCAAGGTGAGCATATAAGACCCTCCAGCTCTTCCTGATGTTTAATCACGCCGCTCTTTCGTTCACCCACATACACACACACTGCAGCGGTGCAGATAAGGCAGACATAATTAAAGAGACGCCCCGTTATGGCGGTAGGCTTGTAATCAGCTACGGTCTTACGGGCGTCTTGTCTTGGCCTCAAGGCGGCAAAAGGTTGAATTCTTGAAGTTTTTCAAACGGTCTTAAAAAAATAGGAGGCTCAAATTAACACAGCAGTATCCCTTTTTGGGGGGAGATTGTTATGTCTCAATTTGCACATTTCTATACAGGAAGTGTGTCAAATGGGAAAAGTCCGTGAGTACACTTCAATAAGTGGACACAGTACACTTATTTGAAACTTTTGCGCTAAACAATTGTCGCATTAATTACCAGGTTTTTTTTCTCCTCTCCCTTTTAATGGTGAATTGCAACCATTCTATAGAGAAGTGATTCTCAAATTGTGGTACGCACACCACTAGTGGTACACAAACTCCATTGCCAAATAAAAACAAAAACAACTTAAGAAAATATTCAAATATTGTGTTACTGGTCAAACTGTGTGTAATGTTACAGTAGCCAAAAATATTAAATATACTTGTTAAATAAAACCTCTGCCTCGGTTTTAATGAATACATAGACCTACTACACTATTGTATTTTAATGTTGGTCATTATGGTGGTAATTGAAAAACCAAATGTTTTCTGAGGTGGTACTTTGGTGAACAAGTTTTAGAACCACTGCTGTAGAGCATTATCACCAACATTTGGATCAGCCAAATTATATGCCAGCATTATCCCACCTCCCTTGTTAATTGAACAGTAATTACAAATATTTTGATACTTTTTCTCCCTCGCGTGTACCCCATGCTTCAAATGAGTTGGAGATTATGCCTTCACTTTTTGTTTGATAGTCCTTCCACAATTCCATTTTGACCGTTTTGAGTGCAATATCCTCATACTGCCAAGGCAGAGCATTTTACCGTACTTCTCAGTGTGAACAATTATGCATTCAAGACACAACCCTACTGTGTCTTGATGGCACTTACTGTAACCTTTTGAGTGCATAATTGCATTCACATTGTGAATTTGGCAAAATGCAGAGCACCGTCAATAACCAGGTATTGTACAAGGTATTATTTATCCAACTTGTTCATAAAAAAATGAAAGAAATAAAACTGTA